>NC_069001.1:8989107-8995220 GCF_001194135.2 Octopus bimaculoides | reverse complement strand
CATGTCTGTATGGGATCTACGCAAGATGGGTCGAAACGATCGTTGTGATGAATACAAACTCTCGTGAATTCCATTTTCCTTATTTGCTATATATATATATATGTATATATATATATATATATATATATATATATACATTATATTGCACGGTCACGAATATATGGGGGCAAAGGGCAATACAAGCCAATGTACAAGCCAGCCCATAAATATGAACCAGAACTGATTTATTGACGTAGAGAGACATAAATGGCAAGGTCAACCATGATGGGGGTCTGAACTCAGAGCATAAGGGGGCGGGTGAAGTGAAAATTCCAGAATTGTGTCTTGTATCTGTAGCAACGAGATTATGTCAAAGATAAAGAATTTCAAGAAACAATTATTATCTTTGTAATGTAAGAAGTCGTAACCTTTGATAAGAAACGTCTTGTACATTTCTTTACATATATGTGCGTGCGCGCATGAATGTGTGTGTGTGTGTATATAGATATTTACCCTACTTAAACATGTTCTAAAATATGCATGTGTATATGTAAGTTTGTATATGCTTTACGATATATATATATATATGTACGTACGTATATGTGTATGTATATAATGTGTATATATATATATATATAAACACATACGTAAACATATACATGCGTATACATACATGTATATATATACGTATATATATATATATATATATATATATATATACACATATACGACGGGCTTCTTTCAGTTTCCGTCTACCAAATCCACTCACAAGGTTTTGGTCAGCCGGAGGCTATAGTAGAAGACACTTTCCCAAGGTGCCACGCAGTGGGACTGAACCCCGAACCATGTATATATATATTCTTACATGTAGAAAGTACAGGAATATAGTGTTTGGGTGTCTCGTATGTGCATGTCTATGCATGTTTCTACCTGTATATGTATACTTCGGCCGCGTTACACATGTATACCTGCGTTTGAGGGCATGGTGTGTTTGCATAGTTACTAATACAAGCGTGTATATATGGGATCTGAGCTCCCTTGTATTCGTGTCTATGCGTGCTTATGTTTTGTATCTATTTGTACTGTATTGTCATTTTCATTATTAAAATACATACACACACACACATATATATATATGTATATATACACACACATGTATATTAATATATAAAAGAATGCATGTATGGATGGATGGTTGAATGTTGTGTATGTAAGTTTCTGATTCAATATAATTGTGTGTGCATCTGTTTGTGTATGTTTTAGTATGTATTTACAACCATGGTTCCATCCACAGGTGTGGGCAAGCCTGGCCTGGCCTTACCTGGCCCAGCCTAGTCTGGCCTAGTATGGCATACTATGATGTGGCTGGAGAGGGAGAGAGACAAACAGACAGACAGACACAGACAGTTAGACATATAGACAGACGGAGGATTGTAATATACATATATAGAGGGAGAGAAGAGAGGATATATATATATATATATATATATATACATATATATATATACATATATATACACAACGAGAGAGAGACAGAGAGTGTATGAGTGAGAAAGAGAAAAAAGAAGGGATAGGGGGAGGGGTTGCGTAGTAACTATTTTTTAATTAGACTACAGTTGTTGCTAATAAATAAACGGCAAATATAGATTTATAATAACACAAAAGAGTCCTAACATCGAGCAAACCGCATAGCCTACAGTTGTTGAAAGGAACAATTATATATATATATATATATATATATATATATATATATATATATATATATATATATATATATATATATATATATATACATGGATACATTCGTACATACATATATAATACCTTGACTTACTATACAGTTGCATACCATAGTGAATAAACTACGTATTGACTTATACATACATACACACACAAACATATATGTATGTATGTATATATATATATATATGTATATAGGTGTAAGTGTATGCACGTTTATTTGGTTTGTACGTGCATATGTATATGTAATAGGTAAATATATGTGTGTATACGTTTGTGTATGTGCGTGTCTGTGTGTGTGCGTGTGTGAGCTCAGAAACACACGCTTACACACATACACGTATGTATGTGCACCGAGCAAAAACGGATGGACAACTCGAAACTATTTGGCTAAGGGTCTATTTTCATCACGACATACCTGAGTGTGATTAAGTACCTTCGACACAGGTGAGTTAAGAGTCTGGGGATAATATCATGCATTGCGGTTGGACATTGTGAAGTGTGTGAGTAGAAGAGAAAGGGAGAGAAAGAGGGGGTGGAAAGAAAGATTGAAAGTGTAAAGGTGAAGAGACAAAGTAGAGAAAGTGAGAGCAGAATACTGGGCGAGTGATAATGAGAAGCATAGAAGAGGAGGGGGTAGAAAAAAACCGGAGATATAGAGAGAGAGAAAGATAGATGCGAGAGAGAGCAAGAAAGGTGGTGGAAAGAGATAGAGTGAAAGTGGAAGATAGAATTAGAATGCCGAGGAGAGAGTGAGAGAAGTGATGAGAGAGGAAGAATGAGAAAGAGAGAGTGAAAGAGGAAGAGAGTGGGACAGAGTGGAAAGGGAAATTTCATAATTGCATTTTACTCAACAATCGATCCATTTTCCACCTCACCCACCGTCTAATTCTCTCTCATTTTCTAGCTCGCCTTCCATTTATTCTCTTTCTCTCTTTTTCTCTCTCTCTTTGTTTTTTCTCTCACTCTCACTCTTTCATAGACAATATAATAGGTTGGAAGCGTTAAAGACAGCGCAGTTGGCAAAAACAAGCGGCGGTTGATGCTTTTTTCATCATCGATCTCCTTGGTAGGATTTCTTTCTAGTTTTTAGAGTTGTTTAGTATTTTAGAGAAAAAAGGAGATTTTTGGCATCGCTTATAGAAGAGGCAACACTGACAATAACAACAACACTTTAAACACAATCCACAACAACAGTTATAACTAACAAACTGTAACAATGAATAATAATTCATCAGTAAAGACCATGTACCGAAAATCGTCTTCGAATATTCCGGAAAGGAATTCAGTGATCTTTCGTAAATCTCGTATGTACAATACAATGAATGCTCAGTCCCCGTTGAGTTTAGGGACAGGAGTGGCGAGTTCGATTTCTCACAAGGGTGTCACTGACATTAGATGCAATAGAGAAAAGGAGAAAAAGGAGTTGCAGGATTTGAACGAAAGGTTTGCCAACTACATCGAAAAGGTACGTTTTCTCGAGGCTGAGAACAAAACCCTTCGGGAAGCTTTGAAAAAGAGCAAACGGGATTTTAACATCGAACCCATTAAAGCGATGTACCAAGCTGAGATTGACGAGACCAAGAAACTTCTGGATGACTCCAACAATGAAAATGGCAACCTTAAGGCCCGTATTGGGACTTTGGAAGACGAGCTGGAAGACTTACGAGCTCAGTGAGTACGAATACTTAAATATATTCTAACAAATTCTTCTTATCTTTAATCCAAGGATAAAAATTTTATTATTTTCTGTTTTATTTTCCGACGAAGAGTCATACCTGAAATGTCAAGTTCCTCTTCTCACCACGGTTACGAGTTCATGACCTCGGTTGTTTAATCCATTCAATTTCTCATTTTTCTATTATCTCCTGGGGTTTATTACAGTAGCTATGTTGTTATTACAAGTTGTATTTTGCGAGTTTATATCAATGCGTTGCCGATCGAGTCGATGACAGGATATTTTGTTGGAGAAAAGAAGGAAACAAAGATATACTAGGGTGATTTGTATATTTATTTTTGTCTGAATCTGACCAAAGATAGCCCTAAGCGATCATTTGAGCCGTTATTGCCCTTAAACGTTACGAGTATGATCTACACTAAAATTCTAATCACCATATGTGGAATAAGGTAGCACAATACAAACAAGCTAAACCGTTCACCTCTACCATCCCACAACACAAAATGGTCATCCAGCTGACTTGGGAAATCCTTACACCACTCACTGTTACCATCAGTCTTCGCTTGGTTATATCGTCCTGCTCTTCTGACACGTGATTGTCCCTTTGAACTCGCAAACTTTGTAAACTCTCATGAGATTGTTTCTTGTTCTCATCTGTACTAGGTCAAACTTACTAAAAAAATTCTTTTCTAAGCATTTAATCTAAACTTTCCTCCCCAGGCAGCACACCCCTTGAAATCAATCCTTCTTAGTTGTCCTTTTACACGCCTTTTTGCATAAGTTTCCGTTGAACATCAGATGCATTAACCCTACAAGCCTTGGACGGCTTTTAGAGGCTACAGGCCTGTTTCTCTACCTTCAGATGAACTGTCAAAGAAAAACAAGGATGATTTGAATATCATCTGTGTCATTCCATTTCTTTTATAAGGTAGGATGTAACTTGAGGGAGGTGTGACTGTTATTTCTAGCAAGTAGGGCATCAGCATACAGCAATGAAGACCAATTTATGACATGCGTGTCAATAGTGACACGACAAGAGGTTTTAGATATCACGCGATGGATTCTGTAAAGTTGTCAAAGTAAACATATTTTGATTTTATTTTAGTTTTGTAAATACGTTCTGAAATTTCAAAAAGTATTTCATTAAATATTTATTTCCTTTAGGTCAGTCCTGATCAATCAGGCCTTCCTACGATCAATACTATTTACTGGGATATAGTACATCTTAAGGCCACATGAAACAATGCGTTCTTGCTTTTGGTTCAAGCAGTAGAGAGCGAATTGAAAGAGGTTTTGCTGCTATTTCCTGTAAACCGAGCTACTACACAGATGCTCTCTTGTTGTTGCTATTGTTGTTTAGCCTCAAATGAATTTTGATTGAACTGACATAAGATCGAAGACACTGCAGCCATTGAACAACAGTTAGCCCTTTCAATGTGCCCTTCTTTTTCAGACGATATAGTATAATTTCAGTTTTGCTAATTTTCCTAGAGGAAAACTACGCAGTGGTTCCCTAGCCAGTTCATAATCAAGAAATATATTTACGGTTTATGCACAACTAAATACAATGCTGTTGTGTAAAACAGCCAATTAAACAAATGGTCTAAGGGTTGATGAGAGATCGAAGATCGATTTACTACAGAAAAAGTTTAATTTTAATATCAGTTAGACTCGCAGATAAGAAATGTGGAAGTGTGGGTTCGAACGTGAAAAGCAACCATTGACAGATTTTACGACTGCGAGACACATCAGTATCAAGACATAAATTAACTCTCTATTTTTATTTATTTCTTATTATATATCTTTGTATATATGTTGGGTATATATAAGCACACACAGTTAATGCCTTGGTGACTTTAGTCGACACATATTCACATTTTAAATAGTCCACCAGATATGCACACTTGTGTTGCAGACAGAATTCGTGAGAGAAGGTGTATAGATATCTAAGCTATTCCTATTTTAAAACATCTGCACACATAGCTGTTTTGTTGTTCTTTCTATTTATAATATGAATATACCCAAGCGTGAATAATCTTTTGACACTCTAGAAAGAATAACATAAAAAGCGACACCAGCTGCACCCGTTCTTTCTAAGCCTTCCTCTGATGAAGCATCCGTATTATTCGTTGCAATATTTGATTGCGTGAAGAAACAGAACGCTCTCTCCGAAGTTCGAACGTAATTATATTTATACGCTCGTTATTCGAGGCGAATTGTAATTTCAAACGTTCAAGCAATTTTAACATTGAAATATTTATGCGCGCGTGCTCACGTTGATGACTACAGTGTTTAACGTTTCCGGTCTTTATTATAGCGGTAGAATATGATTTAAGGTAATTTGGTCGTTATTTTTAGTAGGTCCAGCCGCTGCATGAAGGCTATCTCATTGGCATGTTACGTTTTCTATTGGTGTCAGTTAGTAATTTATGTAGGTTCTTGTTTATCTCTGACCAAACTAATGACACAAATACATTCCAGCTGTGACCGACTAGTTTTTTCAAACATAGTTTATTACAAACTACATTGTCCAATATGTCTATTAATTTTTTAAAAAATGGACGAGATCCGCGAAAAGTTTGTCTGCCATTTCCAGCAACGGTGAGACTGCATAAAGATTCACATAAGATATATAATTAATGATGATGATAATTGCAAAATAATTAGATTTATTTGTCTTTAATTCTATTTCATGTGATCTAATATATATATTGTT
>NC_069001.1:8978343-8988753 GCF_001194135.2 Octopus bimaculoides | reverse complement strand
TATATATATATATATATATATATATATATATATATATATATCGTTTCCAGTTCTGTCTGGTTTCACAGTTACCCGTACGTACGTAGTTGACTGAAGGATGTCATTTTACTCACCATCGTCACCCCATCTACACACCTCCCCCATGCTTAGCCATCTTTCGCCTTTTGAACACTCAGTTCTTCATTATTGAAAGCTTTTGAAACTTCCTCCACCTGATCAAATATTTAACGAAACTAACGAATTTTATTCATCGTTTAACAACCAGTTCTTTCAAGGAACTTCAGGTTTCCCGAACGGCCGTATTAATCCGTTTGTTCTTCTTTCCTGCGTGTTCTCAATAATCTTCTTTGCCATTACATTTTCAATGCATCAGTCTATCTTATTAATTGCCCAACTTTCATATTAATACATCATTGCTAGATATATCATAGAATTTAATAATCTGTCTCTTTTATCTTTCATTAATTTCTGTAGTCTCATCAAGGCAGCTTTTCCAACGATTATTCTGATATTAATTTGCTATTGAGCATTTCCTAATTTTTCTTTCAACATTGCAGCTACCGTCTGATCTCCAATCATAAGTTATTTTCAATCTGAAGATGATATAACTCCGGACTGTTTACGTTTAGTTTCTAAACCAGCATTTATACTCCTTTCTCTTACTTTTCCACCATCTCTCTCACACCATCCTCTCATTCTCTTTCCTCCCCCCCTCTCTCTCTCCCTCTCTCAATTTGTTTTTATGTCCTCATACTTTGGTAGTTCAGCAAAAACAAAAAAATTAGAATAAGTACCGGAGTTTAAAAGAATAAGTATTGCGTGATTTTTGATCGACTAAAATATTCAAGGCGGTGCTGCAGCGTGGCCGCAATTTAATACCTGAAATATGTAAAAGAGTGTGCGTGTATGTATGTATGTATGTATGGTAGATTTTTTTAATAAACAACAAAAATTATGGAAAAAACAGTTTGAGATCGATAATTAAAATCGTTTCATGAATAACGTGTCTGGTCGGCAAGCGATACCTAAGAGAGTTTATCATTCTCTTTGATGCTCAAATTACTATTTACATACCTGTGATCTTTAATTGTAATCGTAACTAGTGTTTACAAATATATATATATATATATATATATATATATATATCTGGTCACTGATGAGGAGAATTTCATTGTGGTTTTACATAGTTGGAGCGACTGCGTGAAAGCACCCTCGCTGACACGCTACATCACGTTATTGTTTTTTGTTGGCGTGTAACCACAGAGCAATTCTGAAAGAGTAGTCCTTGGATTTAAGACCGTCCAAGCATGGCTATCTCTTTTTTTCCTTTTCCTTGCATTGCCTATCTTGGACTATATTACCGAAACATTGTAGAATGACTTTGAGCAAGATTCGTCTACTTCTTCCAGCACATCATGATGTTGCTGTATAGTCCCTGGTCAGCCCTGATTCAAAATAGTTGGTATTAAAAGCTTCCCAGTCATGATCATCCTCTGTCATTTGTTCAGCATATCTAAATCTACATAATCCAATATTTCCTACATTTTTAGAAAGGTAGAGCATCCATTTATCTATCTAGTTTTGCCGCTCACTGCTCTCCTCCATAGGGTCCTATCAGAAGCAACTGTCATTACATATTCCGGCTGTGTTCTCAAGCATGACTAACTGAGACAATGCATATTATCCAACCATCTCGTTTTGGCCTATCACTGGATCTCCTGCCGAATGACTCGGTCTGAAGAATCTGTTTTGTGATCTTTTTTACGCGACATTCTAACCACATGTCCGTAGTACCGGATCTGTGACCTCTCAATGAGGAGAAGTAACGGCTTGACGAAGAGAGACTCTCTGATCTGCATGCTACACACTCTGTCGAGTAACGTTACTTCAGAGATCCTTCGGAGGAAGCCTATTGCCACCATTTGTATTCACAATCGTACTCTTTCGGTCATTACGAATCTTTTCTCTTTGAAGGTCATCTGCTGGAGTTGGCGCATTGCTGTGACAGCACCTGAAATTGTAGCATCCACTTCAGCTTCCTGTCTCCTATCATTCGTAAATACGATTCCGAGACACTTAAACTTCTCCACTTGCTTCAGTGATGTTCCACTAACATACAATGAGAAGTCTTTCTCGAAAGAACCAATATTTCATTGTTCGCAATCAATAATTTACTGTTTGCAACACTCATCATTATAATGGTTCCCTACTGATGCACCACAAGACATACTTGGGTGCATCGCAGGTTAGTTTTTTTTCATTTATTTACTTGCTGAGACTGGGGAAAAGGACAGTGTCCAGAGCGTTCGTAGGCCTCTTAGACCGGCAATATTAATATCATAAATATTCCTCTTGAACCTTTGAAAGTTATCACCACCAGGACAGATATCTGCAAGAAGGGATTCCAGAGTGCCGACATTTTGAGAAGAAAGGACTACGCGAAGTGACTAGCGTGGGTTTAGAGATAACGTTAGAGACATCAAGAGTAACGAAAAGAGAATAGACTAATGAGAAGCGAATGCTTGAGTGTAAGTGACGTTAACTCAACCATACTCCATTAGAACTACTGTAACAGCCGCAGAGAATCTTCTAGAGAGGAAACGGTGCGCCTGTGAGTTATAGGCTGGAGCCTGTGTGTGAATGACTTTATGCCAATTAGGTGGGTGACCATTTTCTCTGAGGTCGTGGATGACTGTATATGCAGCTGTATCACCGTCAAGGTGGGAGAGTAATACTCCATACAAATACTTGAAAAAAAACCTTAATTCATAATTTTGTTATACGCAAGCATGATTAATGAAACAAAGCAAGCAATAGTTTCGTGTCTTTTTTTGACTTCAAGATGCAGTTTCTCTTTTTTGCTTTTTACTTCCGATACGAAATACACCAGTAAGGTTTTTTCTTTTTCTTTCTTTTTTTTTGTGGATTTCCGTCACAACCATAAGGGAAAGGAAAATGAGATCTATTGTTGAAAGATTTAATCTGGTTTAAGAAAATTTAGCAGCTATTTCTAATTGATCGAGTGTTCACATCGGAGACCCTCATCGGTCTGTTGGCAGATCGTGATATTGATATCGCTGGTAGTTGTTAAGATCACCATGATATTGTCATGGTGGTGGTAAAAGTTATTGTAATTAACTATCGTCATTTGAAAGGTCAAAGATAGCAGACTACCATCATGTTATAGTATCTAAACACACACTTATATGTGAGGGCACTGTACAAACACACACACATTCATGTGTGTGTGTGTGTGTGTGTGGATGGTTAGGTGTGGTTTCGCTTGGTTTGTTTTATTGGAGGTGATTTCTGCTTCGTAGTTAAATGCCTCGACATTGCATGATTGATTAAATGAGCATACATAAGTATTTCTCCATATGCAGTTAGTTTAATTGGCTTGCGTGTTAATAGATTATGTGGGGGGTCCTTCATATTGCCGCTAAGCATTTAACCCGGCCAGCTAACGATTCTGTTAGTTTGCTGCCTAAATGTATTAAAGTAAAAAGGTTTGAAGTAGATAGTTTTTCAGTGTCTCTTCTAATTATTGGTTAGCTGGCGGTTAGGTGCATGTGTGATCTTATTTTTCAAGCTGTTGACTTCAATTCTGTATAATAATTGAGTGTCTAATTGTTGACTATTTGATGACAGGTTACAAATTCTTTTATTATGAATGAGAATTTTGAAACCTATGACTGGACATCAAGAATATATATTATCATATTTTAGTTTTGCAATATGATTGTATTTGTTAGTGATTAGATTGGGGCTAAAATGTCTAAGAAATTTACGGCACTTACTTTTGTAATTTTTGTCGAAATAAATAAAGCTGTCTACTCGGTCGATTTTTAGCACATTTAATATCTATTGGTGTGCTAAGATATGGCTTACCCATTAGCCTATATCTATTGTAGTGAATTTCTGCTTCAGTATATTTAGACTATATAAACTAATGGGATTACATATTTCTGCGCAGTCAAATAATTCCATACGGACGTTTAATCGATGAAAGTGCTAGACCAGGATGTTGAGCACGCCTTTACTATTACTGTCGACGATTGCGAGTTGAAGGTAGTTTATGAGTTCACACTGATTCTACAATCACAGACAGTCTCTCTCCAGAGATCAAGACATTTTTTTAAGAACAGCCTCAAGACTATTCAGAATGACAAGGGTCCGAAAGAACTGCAACTTAACGGTGAACGCTAAGCTCGCGTATCAGTCGACCGCTTTGTAGCAGTGAGACTTGTTACAGTGAGCTGTGAAACTCTACCCTAGACAAGAGCGGCATCTCAAAGCCTTCCACCTATGCGATCTGAGACGGATGCTGGACATCAGATGGACAAATCGAGTCAACAACAGCGATATACTGGCCCGCGCATGAAATATATAAAGAGCATGAAATATATAAAGTCCTTTGCAAACTAAACGTTGAAAGGTAGGCGGGCATTGCTAAAGATCGCTCCCCGCTCTGCAGGCTGGAAATTGGCAGGGGTTTTAAAAGACGAGAAGAAAGGATGAGATTGCTGGAGAAAATCATATTCGATGTAAAAGCAGCACCAGAAGACTGGTTGATAGTGCATTTAATTGCAGTCACTGCAGCCGGGACTGTTGTTCTTATGTGGTTCTAGTGTTACAACAGACGCTGCTCTGTGAACGGTGCAGATCTATAGCCATGCGAGACCAATATGTATACATACATACATACGTAAACATACGTACATACATACATGTGACCCAATACTGACATGACAGTCACATAAAAGCGCGAGCTGTTTATGTTTGTATATGTGTGTGCTATATTTTGTTGAGTGATGTAAAGTAAATCTTTCTTTTGCTGACGTTGTAGTGGAACAATAGCAAATAATTGTTTTGTTGTTTCTCTCTCTCCCGCTCTCTCTCGCTCTCTCTCTTTCTCTCTCTCTCTTTCTCTCTCTCTCTCTCTCTTTCTCTCTCTGTAAACAGAAAATAGATCAAACTGAGCGATTTCAAATTTCATTTGATTCTGATCATATATAAAACACTATCTGATCTGGCTACAGTGAGTGGCGATTAATTCATAATAATTAATTATGCATTACATAGCGTCCACTCTCTACTATATATGTAGTGTAGTGCAAAATAGTTTTTTCTCGTAAGCAACCTTGAGCCGTCGTTGTATTATAAAACCTGTAACCAAATGTTTGGCGAATATTATTGCATGTTACTTTAGCAACATCATGCAACGTTAGAAGGTGGCACAGATGGTATTTAATGACAATTTTGTATATCGCCAACATTTTCGGTTGTATCTCATGGTTTGAAGGTTTCACTGTATCGCCTGCATTTCAATTACGAAAGTGTAATCTGCGAAATGTGACGGGATGTAACGATCACGAATCCAAGAGAGTTTACGCTTCATGCAAATGTTAACATCATCTTTAAGCTTACGAGCAACATACCCATGCATAACCTATTTCTCATTTATTCCGTATGTTACGCTTCTCTTCCAGATCTCTGCATGTATAAATACGTATGTGTGTTTGCATGTATGTATGTTCGAATACAAGTATGTATGTATGTATGTTCTCTTCTATTTTTAATTATTTAAGTTCTTCCTCTGAGGAAGGAGCTCCTTTCTAACAAAGATACAAATCTCCATCGTCGGAATGTAGATAACGAAAACAATGTTACAGTTTGAACTTGAGAAAAGTTTTGCATATTTTTACTGTTCCACTTACAGATTGTGTTTGTAATGTGTGAATTAGTTTATTGATTTCTTTCTCTGAAACTCCCTGTATGTATGTATGTATGTATGTATGTATGTATGTATGTGCGTGTGTCTGTACGTATATACGTGTGACTGCAAATCGATTGATTGCCAATGTCAGCTGAGTGATTGTGAAGTATTTGTTGACTGTCTAGATTATGCGAAATGCCTGCAGGATATCGCCTGGCTATTCAGAGAAAGAAAGAGGAAGAGAGAGACAGAAAGTGAGAGAGAGAAAGATAAATGGGGGGGGGGGGTCAGAAAGAACGAGGAGAAAGACTAGCAAACAGATCAGAAGCAGAGATCGAGAGAAAGAGAAGAATTATTGTTATTAATATAGTCGTTTAGCCCCGAATTAACGCTGTTCGATCAAGCCAATGATCAATAGGCGTTACTACCGTGACTAACCCATGTTGTCGAACACTAAATTACCCAATACCTTTCGGCTTTTATATATATATATATATATGTATATATATATATATATACTTTATAGAGTGCCAATTGAGGATGAGTTGGCTAATATTTTTAGCAAGCCAAGTAACTAGCTAAACAGATGCTCTTTCACTGGCTCGAAGAAGAACAGCAGCAGTAGTAGTAGTTGTAGCAGCACTAGTAGTAGTAGTAGTAGTAGTAGTAAACGTGTCGTTTTTCGTGGAATATGTAGCAACACCTGTTTATTAGCAGAGGAAAGGAAGGTTTGGGACAGAATGGAATATGATGAATGTAGATTAGAAAGCTATAGGTGTTTGTAAGGGGTGGGGTAGAGGTGATTATTGGTTTGTTATGTGCGTGTGGTGTGATAGTGTGTTTATGTGTATGAGTATTTGCGTGAGTATGTGTGTGAATGTCTATGTACTTGAGTATGTGTGAGTGCGTGCAATTGAATGTTTATTATAAATACCATTGATTGTAAATACCATTGATTGTAAATACCATTGAATGAATGCGAGTGAGAGAGAGAGTTTTAGCTGTAAGAGGGGGGAAAATGAAGAGCAGTGGAGAGTGAGAGAGAGAGAACTAAAGGAATTAGAGGAGGAAGAGAGGGAGGATGAGAGAGAGAAAGACAGTCAGAGAGACAGTCAGTTAAACAAGCAGATAGGCAGGCAGATAGACATTCAAATAGAACAGACAACAGACAGTCAGCCGGTCAGACATACAGAGGCAGAGAATAAATCCTTTCAAAGTGAAATGAAATGGTAAAATTTACTCAGAGAGAAGTAGAGGGCAGATTGAGAGAAAATGCGAGAGGAAGGTGAAAGGGGGTTATATCGAAAAAATAGAAAACAATGAAGAGTAACTGAAGAGAAGGAGAGAGGGTGAGATGGTGTATGTAAAAGTGCAGGAGAGAAAAGAATGGGGGAGCAGAAAGAAAGACGCCACGAATAATTCCGAAAAAGAAAGCAAGATTAGTCAGAAAAAGTGGAAGATAAGAGTGAATGATAGAGAGACAGATAGAGAGAAGGAGAGAGAGAGGGTTGAGAGAGATGAAAGAAGATAAAATGTAGTGAGAATAAGCGGTCATCTAAGTCAGAAAAAGGAGAACGGGAGAATAATAATGGTGGATATCAATTAGTAAATTCCTGAGAACAGACGACACATACACATACATACACACACACACACACTCTTGGTTATTCAGATACACAAGCATATATATGTATATATATATATATATATATATAGTAAGATTTATGGCTAGCATACATACGTATTGAAATAAATTCCTTAGAAGCGGCAAGAACATATACACACACGTATAGGTATGGGTATCCACATACACACACATGCGCACACAGACGCATATTTACACACATGCACACACATATATATATAAAATACATATACATAGATATACGGACCTCTACATATATACACATATACACACGTATACACTATACATACGTATATGCAAATATATGTATATTTAAATATATATTTATATAGACTTACAAAGAATGAGTCCTGGGGTCGATTTTCTCGACTAAAGGCGGTGCTCCAGCATGGTCGCAGTCAAATGACTGAAACGAGTAAAAGAGTATATATATGCATGTATATACATAAACGCACATGCATACATACATACAATCATTCATTCCTACATACATACAATCATTCATTCCTGCATACATGCGTTGAGCTGCTGGCTCACATTCAGTAATTACCTCAGCTATTTGATCCGCGTCTCACATTACTGATCTCTCGATAGTTTGAACACACGGTTGGTCTAGGTGCAAGGTAAGTTAATCATATCAATTTAAAATGCGAAATACCATAACAGAGAACAACAGACAAAAATAAAATACACAGCACACACATACACAAACATATAATACAAGAGTATTAGTAATCAAGAAGTCGACAGGATGCATAACTGTCATGATAGATAGTAATTTCAGCGTTTCAATGCAACCCTACCATTATCTCAGTTTTTCCTTCTAGTTAAGTTAAACACTAGAATCCGAAGAAAGTGATGGCCTACGTCGAAAACAATTAGTCTATACTTCCCGGCCCTCTCGTTCCCATACTGTCTTTTCTCAAAGTAATGTGATTAAATGTAAATACAAATATACGCAATATATACATGGGTGCGTGTGTACGTATACACACACACACACACACACACACACACATATACATTCCTATGTATGTATGTATGTATGTATGTATGTATGTAAGGCAAGTGGATCTTCCGTTGATTTCGGTGATCAGTCAGTATTCCTGTTGCCCGATCAACGGAACTACATAACTATGCGTTGACTTGTATAGGGTGAAAAGTGGGTGAGCATTCCACAGACAATTGCACCCTTGGCGTACGTATTTAGCCAGTCATCGGGCCGAATCAGTGTGATTTTATTGTGTGTGTAACGCAATTGACTGAACATTCCAAAGACAATTGTAATGTTTAACAGAAGCAGTGTGACTCTGTGCAGAACAATGACAGTTCTTTGAATTACATGGTGCAGTGTGCGGGGGAGGGGTGTGTGGAGGAGGAGGGTGTGTGTGGAGGAGGGGGGTTAGGGCTAATTGAGGTTATTATTGTTTTATAACAGGTATGAGAATAACAACGGGGGAAAAAATCTACTGATGGTGGTGGAACTCCATACTGAAAATAATGTCAAGTTTCTTATGAAATTTGCTTTGACTGGGATTGAAATTTTCTTCTGAACCAGTTCAATGGCATGTTAAGCAACGCTTAAAGACCCCAGTCACTCGAATTTCATTTAAGCACACACACACACACATATCATATACTATATTATATTACATTTATGTTATATATTATAATATACTATATTATAATATATATTATATATAAAATATATAATTTAAATATTTAATATATATATATTCATACATACATACATGCAACACAGTCAATGAAACGGATTGGTATCCAATTTCTATCTTTCCACTGACACTTATGTTCTTAATGTAATTTTCTAATAGACTCAGCATGGTATTCAGTATAACAGGAGAGATCTTTAGAATTACAAGTGTTGCCCATGCAGCAAGACTCCACACAGTTCCTGTCTATTCAAATAGATTCAAAAGACTTGAGTCGACGTGAAACTGTGCTAGAATTAGCTATTTCCAGATGCTACACGGTGGGAGCGAACTCAGAATCTTAATAACCATTCGACCATGCCTGTGTATGATTGTATAAATACATGTAAAAATTCACTTCTTCAGTGAAGCGTGTGAAAGACTTTGACATAAAAACACATCGTTCCTTAGCAAATAAACCACAAAAAAATCTATGACCGTCAATCGCGACCTGAGACAACAAGCCGATTTCCATGAATTGTAACATTCGGAATATATCTCTTCCAAAAAGACCTTCCTTCCGAGAGGGGAATTGAGTTATACCTCTGAACTCCAGTTAAAACATATCAATGGCTGTTTCAGGTCTCAGAATGTAAAAGGGAGGGAGAGAGAGAGGGAGAGAGAAGAGGCGGAGAGAGAGAGTTCCTAAAATTTTGATAGGACAAAATTAATTTTAATGGAGATTTTCAGTGGAACAGAGTGAATTTTAGGCAGCCATGGTGAGACCTCTGGACATCTTTTGGACGTTCTCAGAGAAGCATAGTCTTCTCAATGGTCAACAAGATCTCAAAATGACTGACACAGAATTGGTGTGTGTGTGTGTGTGTGTGTGTGTGTGTGTGTGAACAACAATCACTGATTAGTCAAATTAAAATGGCATTGGAAAATTTCCCAAGGATAGTTTCTGCACAATTAAACCTTATTTTTGGTTCCCAATCTCAAGTATGATAACCTGCACTTACCCAAATGTTCTTCATTCATGAGACACATTTTGGAAGTTTTCCAATGTCAGTGTTGTAATTTCTTTAACCAGTCAATGTACTTCAGAAACAAATACAACGTCTATTTAGTCGCTGTGAGATCCTGCTGGTCATAGAGTAAACAACATTATGTCTCATTGGGGAGGTTCAGGACTACAAAAGATATGATTCATCACCGCCATCCACTCCCCTGAAGATATCCATTAAAATTAATTTGGAGTTGATGAGATCATCAAGACTGTTCTTTCTGAAAATATGTGTGTGTATATATATATATGTGTGTGTGTGTATATGTATATATACATAAATATATGCATATGTATGTATATATATATATATGTATATATATATATATAT
>NC_069001.1:8976540-8978243 GCF_001194135.2 Octopus bimaculoides | reverse complement strand
ATATATATATATATATATATATATATGTATATATATACTGTATGTATATATATATACTATATGTATATATGTACAATATATATGTATATATACATAAATATGTGCATATATATATATATATATATACATATTTATATGTATGAAATAATATTGGTTTCAAATTTTGGCACAAGGTCAGTCAGTTACATCGACCACAGTGCTCTACAGGTACTTATTTTATCGGCCCTGAAAGGAGATGAAAGGCACAGACGATCTTTGCAGAATTTGAACTCAAAACGTAATATTGGGTGAAATGCCGTTGAGCATTTTGCTCGTTGTGCTAACGATTCTGCCAGTTTGCAGCCTTAGTATGAAATATTCTATTCTACTGGGGGGCCAGTCGATTAGATTGATCCCAGTACGCAACTGGTACTTATCGATCCCGAAAGCATGAAAGGCAAAGTCGAACTGGACGAAATTTGAACTCAGAACGTGGCGACGGGCGAAATGCCGCTCAGCATCTCGCCCGGCGTGCTAACGATTCTGCCAGCTCGTCGCCTTCATTATTTAATATAATATAATGTAACATAATATGGTGTAGTATGTATTTATGCATGTGCACGTATCTGTAAGAGTGAGTGTATGTATATAAGTATATGCATTCGTAGCCATGTGTGTTTGTATATGTATACGTTGATGTGTACATGCGTGCGTACCTATGTACAATAATAAGTGTATTATGGGTGAACACATACAAACGCACATATTCTTACATACCAATATACGGACAGAGATAAAGTAACTGACATTGTCATAAAACCTGAAAGTAAAACCTAATGAACAATAGGAACGATCCCAAATTTTGTTATTACTTTAACTGACGCAACAATAAAACCAGAAAAAGTATATTTATAAGAGGTGCGTTCAAAATGTATCTGACTTTTTTCTTTATTTTTTTTCCTTCCGTCAAAACTAATGCTGCGTGAGAAAAGTCTTTTTGGGTACGTATGTGCATGTGTGAGCGTGCATATGTATAACTTTCACACATGTAAACATGCAGAAACTCCCCGCCATAAACACACAGAGCGCCTCTATTCTGACTACACACAATACCTAAAAGAGACACTGAGAGAAAGAGAAAAAAAGAGGGAGATAGCGCAATGATAGTCACCTAATCATAAATAGTTAAATATTCAGAAATACCGGTCACGGAAAAAGAGAACTCAGAGGATAAATAATGGGGAATCCGAAGATTTGCGCTGAAAGACTTCAACAAATCAATTAATTGGTTAATTAATTCATTCAATAGTTTATTTATTTATTAACTGATAATAATGTCAATTGCAGTCGGTGCTCAGAATGACAATCCCAGATTTCACTGTTTCAACATACAGTTTCACATCAAAAGTCCTTTAGATCAAATACTGTGTTTGTGTATATTTTTGAAGAGAGAGAGAGAATATCATAACAAATCAGACCACAAACTATAAAAATAATCCTAAACTCTCTAAGTACCAAATAATTAATAACAAAAACAATTACGTATTTGCAAAGCAGCGAGTTGGTAGATCGTTAGCACATCGAGCAAATTGCTCAGCGGTATTTCGTCAATCTTTACGTTCTGAGTTCAAATTCCGCCAAGGTTGACTTTGCCTTTCATCTCCTTTCGGAGTCGATAAAATTAATACCAATTGAGGACTGTGTTAGATATATATATATATATA
>NC_069001.1:8971513-8976084 GCF_001194135.2 Octopus bimaculoides | reverse complement strand
CTAAAGTATTACAGTTCTATATTTAAGAGATGAGGAATTATTTACATTATTTACATTATTTCGAACCCAGGTTCGAAATTTCCCCAAGACACCTGACGAAGGCTGGAGGATATATCAGCCGAAACGTTGTGTTAACAACAAACAAGATGAGGACGAATATCCGTCAAATGTAAATAATGTAAATAATGCTAAAGTATTAGTTTCAAATTTTGGCACAAGGCTAGCTATTTCAGAGGAGGGGTCTAAGTCGATTACATCGACCCCAGTGCTCAACAAGGCTTTGGGCTGCCCGAGGCTATAGTAGAAGACACTTGCCCAAGGTGCCACGCAGTGGGAGTGAACGTGGAACCATGTGGTTGGGAAACAAGCTTCTTACCACACGTTGCTCATCTGGCACCGATTTTTATCAACCTCAAAGGGATGAAAGGCAAAATCGACCCCACTCCGTCCGCCGCGGTATTTGAACTCAGAACGTGAAGTTAGAAGAAATACCGCTTAGCAATTAATGACTCTGCTAAAATATTAAGTGCATGTGTTGGTAATCAAATTTTAAGTAATAAAAAATGTGTAAAGTTATACAGAATGAGATTTGACACGTTAGATATGAAGATATTAAGTTTGTTTAGACTACCGTGCATTAGTAAATAGAAAAATAGATGAAGAAAATTTACCATGAATTTGTAATGGATAATAGAAATCGCTCTTCAGTAACAAAACAAAACAGCGATGAGAATATGCACGTTCAACTCTGCCCGAACGTTTAAGAATAAATATGCAAGTCATCACTTTAATTCCCGCTGTTCACAGTACATATGACAATTTATAATCTTTAGATTGCTGAAAAATATTAGATTAGTTTGGACTACCATGTTCTTGGTTGAGGAAATTTCTAATTCGGTTAAACTGCTATCTAACGATATTCATTGGTTAAACTACGAATATTAAAATATTAGCTAAATATTGAAAACTATACATGGGTGTTGACAGAATGGAATCTTGTTAATTTTCTTCCAACCACTTCAAATATTTCAATTTTTCACCAGATTATTTTCAAAAATTGTAGTTTTACATGTTGAAAACGGAAAACGCATTCAATTTTTTTTTTCTTCCTAGAAAGTTACATCGATGCAGAAAATTCGAAAAAAAATATCCGAATATATTTGAATATATTCCAAGTGGTTCAGAGAAATTTAACAAGATCCGTAGAATGCTTTTAAAATGTGTTTGAGAAAAACGTTAGAACGAGTGACCGTGTAATACTATTCGTTGAGCCATCTCTCACTGGAAACAAGCCATTTAAATGCCGTGAGAATATTACTAAATATATTTAGCTTAATAAAAGAATAAATTTGGGTTAAGATATATTTAGCTTGAATAAAAGGAATAAATTTAGGTTAAACTGACAATACTATTCATAAATTTAGAGGCAATTCCAATATACAGCAAAATGATAAAGTAAAAATCACTTTTAAACTTCTGAAATAATAACCACACGAACTTGTATGTGAATCTCTGACGCCAGGTAAGAAATTGGGCATAATTAAGACAAACATAAATAAATCATTTAGGTGATAATAAATAAGCACTATATATAATCAAGAAATATTCACGATTGTCTAGTCATGCATGTATGTACACATATATGTAAAAGCACATATATATCTGTGCATCAAAATATAAGAAACATTCAATTGACCAATCTATTTGCCTTTAGTTTTTATCCGAACATAGTATATATAAATTCTTTATTTTCATATATAATATAAACAAGCACATCTTTTAGAATATTGTCATTTTCTAAGATTTTGCTGGCAAATTTTTGAATTAACATAAACATTTATTTACATGAAGGAAAATTACTGGAAAACTTTCATCTAATTCTTCCAAATCCTTCTGTTAAAACTGTATTGAAACTATTTGTGGGGATTTTTTTTATCACACCAACTGGTTGCATACCACAAGGTTTAATGGAACCTACTGAGGCAAGCCAGCACGCTCGCAGCATTACCACAGGCGATGGCGAGGTTAAGGCATTGGGAAAGCTAAGCGCTTTCGCAAGCATCACCTGACTCCTCGGTGAGGCAGGCTGCCAACGTTGACAAGAACTTCACGGTTAGTGGCCCAGTTCCTCCGAACATCTCAAACGCCACAGGTTGGAAGTGATGGTTCACTGTCGAGTCCCGATACTTCAGGGTTTTCTTCCGCTCAGCTACGGAAGCAGTGACCCTCCCATTAACTGTAGCCTCCAAGATGTGGGAAGGAGCAAGCAAAGAAGTCGCAGACTGTGACGTCCCAAATGAGGCATCAGCCTCTAGTCCAGGAACAGAGGGTAAAACCATCTGGTCTCTTTCCATCACTTCTGGAGAACTCCTGTGGCTCCAGAACTGAAGGGATATTAATCCGAGCCAAGGCCCGCTTAATGATTAGGCTTAGCTCGGTGTGACAAGCGAAGCGACCAGCATTTAGGCGGCAAGGCGACCGTGAAGATCTGTGGGGTCGAAGGGGTTAGCATAGCGGCATCTCAGTTTCCTACAGACGCCGGCTCCCATTCTGAGTGTAATAGAGATGCGGCTCTCACTCTTACTTCTCATTCACTTTCCCTCTTCAATTTCTTCTTACTATCCCTCTCCTTAACAAACATATATGCACCTCCAAACCTCAATGGTCATTTTTCTAACGCTCTGAAGATTTCAAACTATGAATGAAGCAAATTTGCAAATTATTCATCAATAAATATGAGCATGTTCGTAATTGTTTGTATGTGATAACCTATACTTATTCAATTTAAAAGTACAATGCCTTCAATAATTTTACCTCTTAATGGCTATGCAGTATTTTGTCTCTATTGCTGTCAAAACTGAAAACACAAATATGGTGACAAAAAATGGTAGAAAAACCTTTGTTAATTCACTCAGTATTAAATATTTTGATTTCACAATCAGCCTTATGAAAAAGAACGATAAAATCTATTCCAACCGTGGCTATCCGGTTTTATAAAGTAAAACTATATTATCTAATGTACTCTCTTTTTAAAACAGTAAGGTATCTTAAGAGTGAGATTTGGCTGCTATTTCAAATATGTCGGATTGATAATATAAAAGCACTAAATGCAGCAAGTGCATTACTCTCGGGTTTAATTTTAGCTTAAAACTATACGCTTTCTTCGTCAATGCTGTTGTTCAGTTTCTGACCGACTTCTTCATGAAAATCGTCCACCTTGAAGAAAATACCTTCAATCGCTGTACATCCATGTAATGACCAACAAAACAGCAATCTTTATGCACACTGTTTTCATACAAATATCAGGCAAATACTTATAGTAAAGCCGTATTTGTATCGTCGGAAGATTCGTTTAACGGAATAACAAATGTATTACTTCCATTAATTTTTTCAGTAATTTACACAAACTGTTATCACTGTTTTCTGCAATTTTTTTTTATAGCATATCAATTAAGGTAGAATTTTTCTCAATTTACCAGCATATGTCTTTCTGTGGATAATTTCTGTGATTCCGTCTGCTACAGACAATTATGTTTTTTTACTAATCACGTATATCTTGTAATTTTTCTTGTCTCCGTTCGCTCAAAGAGCACTGAGCAATGAATGTTCTCCAAGCGGCAATATTCTGAGCCACACTGAACCCTTCTATTCACAGTCTTTTGTCACGTTTTCACTGCTCTTCCTCACTTTCGCCTTCATCTTTTAATTCTCCGCTCGATGGTCTCTCCAATGGTAAGCCCAATACATAACCAAGCAGCTTCCTTCGTCGAGATGTGATGGTGTCTTGCAGTTTACTTAGGCCAGCTCTTCTCTTGATTTCACCGTTTGTGATATGGTCTTCAAGATATACCTAAGGCACCGGTGATGAAAAACGTTCACCATCGCCTCCATGTTTTATTTGTATACAATGCCGTAAGAATACCAACAGATGCGTTAAGACGAAATTTAATCCGTTGGCGAATGAAAGAGCATGACTGTTTTCGTCTCGATCGTTGGAAAACTGCCATCGCTTTACCAAGTCTAGTCATGACATCAATTTCTGCTTCTCAGTTTCGGTAAATGTTACTGCTTAGGTAAATGTTACTGCTTAGGTGTTTAAAATAATCGACAAATTTAATATTTTGTCCTCCGAGGGTTGAGTTGATTTTCGCTTATTTATAAAGCTTTTGTCTTTTAATACTTAATACGGAGTTCACGTTCTCAGTTCAAATTCTGCCAGGGTCGACTTTGCCTTTCATCCTTTCGGGAGTCGATAAATTAAGTACCAGTTGCGTACTGGGGTCGATCTAATCGACTGGCCCCCTCCCCAAAATTTCGGGCCTTGTGCCTAGAGTAGAAAAGAATAATTAATACGGAGACCAAATCGGAAGCTGATGACAAAGACTTGTCATCATTTGCATGATTTCAGGGGTATCAGTAAGCAAACCTTTTTGTCTGCAAAGAGCCGTCTGTCTATTCTGTCTCCAACTGATCCCAAAGATCGAGCGCTTTTCATGGACTGTGTTATGATAATGTCGACCACTAAAAAACAAAACAAAAACAGTGACGAACACTCCCTTAAGCATTTATAA
>NC_069001.1:8968423-8971342 GCF_001194135.2 Octopus bimaculoides | reverse complement strand
GCATGGTTCGTGTTTTCATTCGTTAAATATTCGTTACAAATTAAACAGACTGGATTCTTCGGCGATAATAAAAGCGTCATGGTCATAATACTTTTGATCAGATGTCTCCTCGTTTAGAGTTGACATGGAGTAACACATGCTCATTATTAGTGTGATACGGAAAAGCAAAAGTAAATCTATAAAGCAAAAATGATTTGTTGTTCTTCCCATTTTTTTTTTTTTTGCACAAGATTCAGTTCAGGTTCTTGCCATACTCCGTTTCTGATTCTTGTAACTGAAGTCAGATTCTGCAGGAATATATATATATATATATATATATATATACATATTTTTTTATACATACATACATGCATACTGTGGAATCTTGGTTTACGAACGTCTCTCATCATGAACAAATTGGTTTACGGACAATTTTTCGATCATAAAACGTTTCAGGTGATGAGCGGTGTCTCATCTCTAGTAACGAACAGGAAAACCGGCAACAACGGTCGGCGACAATCTGGGAGTATCATCGGGAGAGTGTCAATTGCTGTGTAGCTTTTTGCTCAGTGCACATCCCTGCTCAAATTCACCGTGCGTTCTCTTGAATTTCCTATGGGAAAAATAGTTTTGGTTTACGAACATTACGGTTGAGAAGCAGTCTTCAGAAACGAATTAAATTCGTAAAGCGAGGTAACACTGGACTTCTATACTCGTTCATATGAATACACACATACGTTTATATGGATGAACAGTCACGAACGAGCCAGTGAATTTCCACCTGGTCCCTTGATAGGATAGAAAGCGCACCCATCTCTCTCAGATCAGACCCTACAGTTTTGAAATAAAAACACTTTGAATAAATATAGACGGGGATTATACTACGCCTGAATAAAAGAGACATGATGGTCATGGTTGGAATCCTTTCCATTATAGACTAGCTCAATCGAGATTAAAAATAACAACTCCAACAATTTCTTTTACGCATGTATGACATTTCAGATTTATAAGCGTTTAAGAGGCGTGTGTGTAAATGATATTGCGTGTACGCGTGTTTTGCCATATGAGTGTTCTTGTTTCTTTGTTTATGTGTACTTTTCTGAATAGCATTAACGGTATTAGCTATTTGCATAGTTAACCACTTAAAATATTTGTATGGTGTCTATGTTATAGTCCCTTGTGTAATTGGCTGCTAGCCATAGAGTTCAAATTTCAGGACTAGACTTGTGTTTTATTCCTTCTTCACCTGAAAAATCCAAGTATTTTAACTGATACTGCTTGTCGTAACATGTCCACCTTAATTCCTATAGCTGCTTCATTGTCGTGTAGGAGCGGTAGTGGCAGAGATGATGGTGCAGATGGTGATAATGGAATCGAACTACCGGTGAGGGAGGAGTAGAGCTTCTTCTAAGAAGTAATATGAAGGTGAAGGAGAGCACAGTTGTATACGATAGAAGAAATTCTCATTTAAGTGTACAAGTTCTTACCCATTTCATTCGTATGCTCACAAAACGTTCATATAATGACAATAATGGTTTTATTTGTTACTGTTGCTTGCTATTACTACAATTCTGTTTCATTTTAGAATAAAGTTAGACGAAGTATTAGTTTATTTTTCATTAAGCTTAAAGAATCTCTCTTCATGATAAACGGGTTTTTAGTTCTGCAATTTGGTCAATGGGAAAAGACAGCTTGCGTCTACCACCTTTTTGCAAGGAAATCAAGGCTGGCGTAAGGGGGAAGTGAGAAACGTACTGCTACCTAGCTTTTACTTCAGTAGGAAACAGCGAAACCAAATATCGAATTGTTCTTAGACGCAGGCGTGGCTGTGTGGTAAGAAGTTTGCTTCCCAACTACATGGTTCCAAGTTCAGTTCCACTGCGTGGCACCGTGACAACTTGAGCAAAATATCTTCTAGTATAGCTTCGGACCAACCAAAGCTTTCTTGAGTGGATTTAGTTGACAGAAACTAAAAGAAGCCTATCGTGTATTTATATATGTGCGAGTCTTTGGGTCTATGTTTGTACGTGCGCGCTAATGTCTTTGGATCTGTGTTTGTACCCTGCCGGGCGAAATGTTGAGCGATATTTCGTCTTTCTTTACGTTCTGAGTTCAAATTCCGCCGAGGTCGACTTTGCCTTTCATTCTTTCGGGGTTGATAAATTAAGTACCAGTGCGTACTGGGGTCGATCTAATCTAGGAATTTTAGTTGAAATAGCGTATTTAGAATAATGTTGTGCTTTCTGGACATTGTCAGTTTTCCGTGTGTTACGAATTGATTGCATTCTTTGTGAAGGGGACTGAGAGGCTTGGAGTCAGCTGCAACAGCGAACTATGATCCACATATACCTCAGTTGTCTTTCACATTTAGCATTGTTGCCTCCTTATGTAGTTGACTGATAGGTGTGATCTATTGGCCTATGCACAGAATAGCTTGAGATTTTGCAGTATCGAGTGAAATGCTTTGCACTTTTTATTCTGATTTCTTGTGTTCACCGTTCAAATCCTACCGAGGTTAGTTTTTTTCCGTTCTTCAGGAAGTCGATAAATAAAGTAAGTCTAAAGGGATTGCCACCACAAGGTTCAGCCCTTGTTGTAATGCGGCGGCTTGTATGTTTCACCAACCCTGAGAGCTATGCCAGTGGATTGCAAGCTTCTGGAAGATCCCACCATGCTGGACGGGTCAAAGGAACTCGGGAATGTTTTAGTTTTTACTTTTTTATTCGTTTCAGTCATTGGACTGCGGTCATGCTGGGACACCGCCTTCAAGGGTTTCAACAAGCAAATTGACCCCAGTACTAATTTTTTAAATCTGGTGTTTATTCTACCATTCTCTTTTATAGAACCACCATGTTACTAGAACATAAACAAACAAGCACCGGTTGTCAAACAGTGGTGAGAAACAAACACGACTCACACACACGCCTCTATATATATATA
>NC_069001.1:8961753-8968234 GCF_001194135.2 Octopus bimaculoides | reverse complement strand
ACTTGCAAGATCTTCTTAACCACACATTGATGCCTGCATTCATCTTTGAGCAACACTGCGAAGAGATAACTGTAATACTGTTTGTATGTAGGCTGCGAGGTGGTAGAAACGTTAGCACGCCGGGCGAAATGTTGAGCGGTATTTCGTCTGTCTTTACGTTCTGAGTTCAAATTCCGCCGAGGTCGACTTTGCCTTTCATTCTTTCGGGGTTGATAAATTAAGTACCAGTTGCGTACTGAGATCGATCTAATCGACTGGCCCCCTCCCCCCAAATTTTTGGGCCTTGTACATAGAGTAGAAAAGAATATTGTTTGTGTGTATGATTTTCTATGAGAATAGGGAGAATGTTGCGTACATATGAATCAAAGAGATTAAGTGAAAGGACGAATCTGTTGGAAATATTAGAGTTTTGGAATATGTTGTTAAGGTTATTGTATAAACTTTGTAACATGAGAGATATTTTGCCAGGCAACATTTTATCTTGTTTCAAAGGGTGTGTTTAATGTTTTTCTTTATACTTGGGTAATGGAGAAATAGGTGAAGACACACGGTCTCGTGGTTAGTGTTGCATTCACGGTCGCTAGATCGTGGGTTCGATTCCGCGTTATGTTCTTGAACAAAACACTTCGTTTCGCTTTGTTCCATTCCACCATTCGGATGTCACAAAGCTCATTGTGACCAGCGATGTATAATCACATCCGATGGTCTGGTCAATACGGTGATACCATGAATGGAGAAACAGAGTCGAAAGTCGAAGTCTTGGTGATAGGTTGAATAATGTATTTCGTTGTTGAAACTGGCGTATTTCTTTCTACGGTAAGAAGCATAGCGATTCATTGTAGTCGTCTCAATACAGAAAGTGTTAAATGTAGCTTGGTGATATTAAGAATGAGTCTTTCAGTGGTTTGTTTTTAAGTGAGGGAAGGAGGGCGATTGCTTCTGTACGGTATTTCTTTGGGTGGGTGCTAAATTTTTAGAATTGATATAGCATAACGTGGCTTCTTGATTAAGAAGAATTCAGAGATACGTTGATCATTTAATTTGAGAGAAGTGCTTGGTAAATGAGTTTATTCGCTGTTTTGGGAGTGGTTATGTCACTTTAAGTTGTTACTGTGACATATGATAAAGAGTGGGTGTGGTTAAATTGATGTTTATTGCTATAAAGCATATTAAAATTCACGACGAGATAGGTTTTAGTGCTTTGTGTTGAGTGCTAAACGCATTTTTATATTACCAACCAATACTTAGTTCTTAATGCAATGCATGGAGGCCTCACCTAAATTTAACCACAAAACAACAAAAGATAACACGAGCAAAAGAAGAATTGTTCATGTAGCCGTGCGACCTGCCAGAAAGAACAGCCAAATCTCCCTCAAATCATACTTTAACGGCTCAAAAAGAAGGAAAAAAAGGATGCTTTGTATTGTGTATTCTGGTAAAGATGAATTGATCGTGTCTGGAAAGACATTGATAATAGGTTTTTCTGAATAACAACTTCAGTAAAAACTACTACAACAACAACAACAACCACACACAATTTAAATAACAATAGTGTCCGTTATTGAAGTCGTTTAGTTATAGAATGCAAGTTTATACTTTCCAAATCATTCCACACGAGACAGTCTCGTTCTGTTTATTTTTTCCATGTCTCACTCATAACACTGTGTGACAAAATTTTTATTCGTTTATTGTCTTTGATCAGTAAGTATTTTTTTCTTATTTGCTTCAATATAGAAATCAAAGGAAATGACTACTATTCCCTTCAAACTTTGCTTTTGTGACTTGGACATCATGTTTTGAAACAGACATGTTTTTCATTACATTTCAGACATATTCCAGACAAATCGACGACCCCAGTAATATTTTTTTCTCAAGTGTTGTACTTATTCTATCGATTTTTTTTTTACTGATGTCCTAAATTACAGGGACACAAACAAGACCAACACCGGTTGTCAGGCATTGGTGGAGCAAACACAAAGGCACACACATACACATTTATATATGTATATACATATACATACACACACACACATATATATATACACACGTTACATATATATATATATTTATGACGAGCTTCCACTCAATTTATTTACTGCCCACAAGGGGGCTACACACAGAGGGGACAAACAAGGACAGACATACGGATTGTCGATTATATCGACCCTAGTGCGTAAGTGGTACAAATTTAATCGACCCCGAAAGGATGAAAGGCAAAGTCGACCTCGACGGAATTTGAACTCAGAACGTAGCGGCAGACGAAATACCGCTAACGTTTCTGCCAGCTCGCCGCCTTCCACTAAATTTCTGTCAACCAAATTTACTCACAAAGCATTAGTCTATCTCAGACCATAGTAAAAAACACATTGACCAAGGTGCCGCTCACTGGCACTGAACCCGAAACCACATGGCTGCAATGTGAGCATTTTAACCATACAGCCATGCCTGCTCCTATGTTTATAATAACCTTCATTATTTTTATCCCACAACACATGTTTATTCGTGATTTGCTATTTCCATTGCAGACTGCGTCATGTTAATGATATGAACGACCAACTCCAAAATAATGTCGACACCCTGAACGATGACATCTCCCGACGTATTGCTGACTGTGAAATGCTAAGAAGGAAGGTTCAAGAACTTGAGAAACAACTTGCAGACTGGAAAACCAGGCATGGTCACCTTGATAACCAACTACAAGGACTAAGAATTGTAAGCAAAATTTATTGCATTATAATTAATCCAATTCACTTTACATTTTTGTATGTTTTTTTTAATTCTAATTTGATTTCCCTGCATTTAAAGTTGATGCCTTTTATAAAAGCATCCGGTGATCCAAGTTTTCGCATGCTAACGTTTCTGCCAGCTCGCCACCTGACACGTGACACACCATACAGACAATGTCGATTTGATGAATGGAGTGAGCCAATGTATAGCACAAACATTGGATCTGAACAAAACAACTCATCAGTACAAATTGCTCAGCAAGAAATCGCTGTACACTCATCCGCCGTCTACGACAGCAAAAGACTCCACAAATTACAATACTAATCTGGCTTGACTCTCTACGTCTGCGTTTACTCATTAACTATGTATTGCAGCAAAATGCTAATTTATCTTATTGTACAAACCAGTTTATTTCCCAAACTATTATTACTGTACTATAATTTATTTGCTGACTCAATTTAATAGCGAAACTCAAGGCCGTGTCCTTTCTTACATCATCAAATATTCCAGCTGATTCTGTTTTGTTTCAATGACGCGGTTACTTGTTGTCTGTAGCGTATTTTACGCTAGATATACTTATTGATTATATAACCTGAACTATACACACGTACACACACACACATAATCACACCCTCACACACATGCAAATGGATAAACGTATGAGTTGAAATACAAACTATTGACAATAGTTGACACACACACACACACACACACACACACACACATATATATATTCGTGTGCGTGTGTAAGAGAGAGAGATAGAGTTCGCGCGCGCGTATTTATCATACCGCAACATGAAACTTGAAATAACCCATCTGTAATCAATAGCTTAAGCATACTTTATACATCTGCATTGATTTATAGATATGTATTGTTACATATGTGTGTAAATATATATATATATATATATATATATATATATTGGGTTAGTGCATAATTATTGCGACTTTTTTTTCAACAAATTTTATTCAATAAAAACAATGACAATATTTAACAAAAAACATCTTTAAATGACGGTTTGACCGTCTGCCAAGCAAATGGTAAGCGATAGTTGAAGTAGACGGTGAATATGCTCCGGAATAATCATTTAAAGATGTTTTTTGTAACATATTGTTATAGTTTTTGTTGAAAAAAAGCCGCAATAATTATGCACCAACCCAATATGTCAGGCAGACAGACAGACAGCATGTTTGATCGATAGAACAAGAAATATAAAATTATAATGAAAACTTCAGTCCCAATTTATGACTACATTTTACACGTATTTAAGCTGAGTAAAAAAAAGTTTGTTATACATATGTATGTATATGTACATTAGTGTATGCGTTCACGTGTATGAAGCTCCCTCCCCCTATCTCCCCTCCCTCTCTCTCATATTTGTATGTAGATGTATGTGTGTGTGCATGCACGTATATTTTGGCGTCGACCCTTAATTTTACTAAAGAAAACTTCAATCTCTTTGATTAGATAAAAGTTGATTTATTTTTATTTTCCTTATTTTCTGAAGGATTTGCAAGAGGAAACCGCCCAACGCCTGGGCGAGACAAACCGTGCTCAAGCTCTTGAAGAAGAGTTAGCTTTCCTGAGAGAAGTCTGTGAAAATGTAAGTTACCATTGCTTAACAATCTCTTTTGCATTTTATTTATTTAATTTCATTATTGTAGTCGTATTACAATATTACGTATTATCAGTAATAGGAAGTCTTTATCTAGTTTTAATAGTTTAGGAGTTCCAATTATTATATGGCAGTGGAACATGGACACTGACAAAGAAATTATCGAATGGGCTAGATAGCTGCTACACAAGGATGCTACGAATAGCCCTAAATGTGAAATGGCAGCAACATATGACAAATGAATGCCTTTATGGTGACCTGCCGAAAGTTAGCGAAAAGATCAAAGAAGGCTGCGACTATCTGGTCACTGCGTCCGCAACCCTGAACTGGAAGCATCCAAATTAGTCCTGTGGAACCAACTGCATGACGATGTAAGTAAAGGAAAATGTCGTCACACTTACATTGACGACTTGATCGCAGACACTGGTCTGGAATGTATCCAGGACCCCAAGGCTCTGATGATGGACCAAGAAGTGTAACGGGTAGACTTTGTGGTTGCGGCCCGGGTTGGAACCGGCCTTAATAATTAAAAAAATAAGTACTATTGACAAATAATTTGTCTTATCGTATAATTAAGAGACTTCTAGCTTTCAAGGATGCTTGCAAAATCACTCTAGCTTGTCTGAGAATGATCCAGTTTGTAACGGAAGAGATCTGGAGGCCTTTATTCCGTTTTAATATTTTAGGTGTTCAAATAATATTGCCAAGTATTTTTGTCGTACAATTGAGAGATTTCCATCTTTCAAGGAAGCGCGCAATATCACTCGAGCTTGTTTGAGAGTAATCCGATTTATTATGGAAGAAATTCGTCTAAAGAAGGAAAATGAAGGATAAAGTAGAAACGAAGATAGAATAACAGGCAGCAGAAGTGGAAGCCATCTAGAAGGTGCCAAATGAAACAAATGAACCATTCAGCTCCCTTCTTCAATATAAAACGTGTCGTTTCTGTTGAATAGTCTACTCAGTCACAGGTTGAACACAGTCAGTACTGAAGATACATTGTACAAACGAAACGATCGATAGCTATGCTAGTACCATACAGTATATTTCGAGGCAGACACATAACAATGAAATTCAAGGCTTTATAACTTACACGTAGCAGAGCCTCGCATGTTAATATTGTAACTGCTTCAGTCTTTTAATAGCCAATTCTTATAAGTATAGGGGTTTTTTTTCCCCTTTTTTATTCCTACATATTATTTTATTTCTCTTTTTCCTATTGAATTTAGAGCCACATGTGTTTTCTGTGTCCATGTCGATTATTTTGACCTCATGGTCACCGGTTTTACATCATTTGACATTAATTTTTTTCTTTCTGCTTGTTAACAAGGTTGTGTCTGCTAATATCATTATTTCTCGCCTATTTTTCTCTTTCCTTTCATTTATTTTTAATATTTTTTTTTTTTAAACCCAGCTATTTCTCTTCACTATATAGAAAATGTAAAGTATATTCGAGCTTTTCTGTCCTGTGGTTTATGCCTTACAAACTAGATTTTCTGCTATAATAGATTAAATATATTTTAAAGTGTACAAAGATTGGAGAGTGAAAAAGCGTGGCAGGTTGGACAAATGTATGGAAAATTGCAATTAATACAAACTTAAAAGCAGCTATCAATATGTGCGACAAATGTAATTACACAGTTAATTATATATCGTTTTCTGGCCACATATACGAATACATGAACTTACACATATACATCGACACATGTGCATGCATTTATACTTATTTATGTACGTATCTATACACATAAAGCACACACACACATATATATATATATATATATATATATATATATATATATATACACACACAGACAAACATATATGCACACTTATACACATACAACATAGACTTGTAGGCTGGTTACAGATACCTAGCTTGTTGTCTCAGGCGACCGACAATATATGTATGCGTATATAAATATATATATATATTCAGTTACAGACTGTCTCAGATCACATCACTTGTTTGACAAGTACAACACTGAAACTCCGAAATAAATGTGTGTAGTCGCGCTGTGTGCATACACGTATACATATGCATATATAAATTAGGTATCTAAAATATATATAAAAATACATGTATGTATGCGTGTGTATATATATATATATATATATATATATATATATATATATAT
>NC_069001.1:8952212-8961743 GCF_001194135.2 Octopus bimaculoides | reverse complement strand
TATATATATACATGTATGTATGCGTGTGTATATATATATATATATATATATATGTATATATATATATACGCCCATACATACATACTACCACGTACTTCATTTTGAATATACTTGTCATGACGTGTATTATGTACCTCTGTTATTGTGTCTTATATTTTACATGTTTGTTTTCTTACAGGAAATCAAAGAATACAAGGCCTTATTGGCAAAGGATAATTCCGTCCCTGACATGCGTGAATACTGGACATCTGAACTGGGATCTTGTCTTAAAGAAATCCGTCAAGAATACGAAAGCCAATTGGAAGCTTTGTCTTCTAGCCTGGAAGCTAGATACGAGTCCCAGGTATGGTGATTTCGTTAAACTTATCTATTAAAAAGCAAGTTTTCTAAGGCGAGACATTAAACGGGAAAAAAATGGAGTGGTGACATCAGCACTAACTGTAAAAATAGCTATTAGATATACATTGAGAATTAGTGTAAAAAGACAGCGAAATGTGAATGCAGGGTCAAGAGACACCATAAATGGAATAAGTGGATAAACATATGCATTCCAATAACGGAACTGTAGTTAGTACCTGGATAAGAACTATGGACTGAATCTAATCCATCTGCTTGATGGATAATTATACAGAAAATATAGTTATAGGTAAGACTTAGGAAAAGTTTTAGTAATGGGGGATAATTTGAACATATAAGGGGATGACAGAAATAATAAGATGTATGGTATAATAAAAAGAAAATAATAAATTAAGACTGAATAATGGTAAATAGTAGACTAGCGTAATTATTAACAATAATAGTTAATGGGTTTAAAATGTTTGTACGTCTTTGAGATCCTGTGCGTGCAAGATGAAAGAACTGTGGTAGAGAAAATTTTCGTGTGTTCTGTGGTGCAATGTATGCATGGTTTCCGCGCATGATTTCACTTTTTCCAAACATCACCACTATACGTGGAACGTAAAAAACTTATTTTTAAGTTTTCGTGCACGAAATTAATGTTGTCTGGTTCGATTTCTTGGATTTCCTAAAGGTATGGAATATTCATATTTCAAATCCGTTTACAGAATAAATTACTTAAGTTAGCCATAACTAAAATTTCTTTCATATTGGGTCTGCTCTATTAGGACTGATAATATTGTCAAACAACAGCAAGTTATACCGTACTTCCATATACCAGTTGTCCAAGTAGACTCACAATACCATATAATAAAAGTGAAATTCCAGCAGACAAGCCACATTAGACCATCAGATATCTAGAGACATTCCATATGTGCAAACATATCCAAGTAATTCTTGTGTTATTCAGTAGCCCAATTTAATTTCACAATTAAACCTAACAACACCATCTACCACTACATTTGCTCATTGTAATAAACGTTCTCTTCTATTGTCTAACAGCTGTGTGAAATGCGTCTTGGTGCCACGAAAGGAAATGCTGAAACCATACAAATGACTGAAGAAAACAGACGACTTCGAGCACAGAAGTCTGATCTTGAGAATAAATTGCGCGAATGTGATACTCAGGTAAGGAACTGCCGTTGACTTTTTATCTATTTGTCTTTATTATCATTTTTTAATGTTTATTTCAATAAATTTTCGGAGGAAAAGGGAATGTGCCCATGACCTTTGAAAGTCATGTGCACACTGCATATTCACTCCGATCTGTCTTGTCTTATCTGTGTATTATCTTGGCAGTCTATCTGTGTATATCTCTCTCTCCCTCTTTCTCTCCCCTTTTCCCTACATACACACTTCGTAGAGCTATTTATAAACGTCAATGCTATCTTCATTTGCTCAGAGGTAATAGTTCATGGATTTCCGGATTTCGGTATTTTCTTCAATGAACCTCTCTCCTCTAATTTGCCTTTTGTCTTGTAAATCGCTTGTCGTCACTACGGGTCGCGTCACTATGGAAAGTTTCTGTTCCTTTCTTGCCCACCGTTTCTGCATTTTAAAATTCCCTGTAATTCTTTAAGATCCACTTTCTCTCGTTACCTGAAAAATAAAATAAATATGATTGTAAACCTACTTTTACACCACCCTGAATATTGATTAATATCGATTTGGAAGAATTAAGCCTGAATAAAAAGTGGGATGATCACGGCTGGAATGCTTTTGATCATAAGTTTGCTTCAACAGAGCTGACTTGAACTAAACAACACCAACAGAACTAAACTACGACAACCAGTTTGTTCGAAGAAGTCACTCGATCTGCTAAATATAGCGGCCACCAAATCACCCTTATACCATAATCTCCCGTCTTGAAAACAATGTTCTTGTACATAAGATGCGGCACATACGAACGTGAATATACTAATCACTGTTGTATTTCGTCATAGAGAAACTTCTCCTTTACGACGAATATGTCTTCATAACAAGTTCGGTACATTAGCACAAAGGATTCATGCGTAAATGAGAAATTATAAATGTTTATTCTATACATCTATCTATTCTTAGTTTACTCTTTATCTCTGATCTATGATGAGATACGAAACGGCTAAGCTCCAGTAAAGACATACTTTTGATTAAGTAAAAATATTCTTTTCTACTCTAGGTACAAGGCCCGAAATTTTGGGGGTGGGGGCCAGTCGATTAGATCGACCCCAGTACGCAACAAGTACTTAATTTATCGGCCCCGAATGGATGAAAAACAAAGTCGATCTCGGCAGAATTTGAACTCAGAACGTAAAGACAAGCGAAATACCGCTAAGCATTTCGCCCGGCGTGTTAACGTTTCTGCCAGCTCACCGCCTTATTAACGAACTCCTTAACGATCCAACTATACGTACACCTATTTAGAATTATTGACGATTCGAGATGGGAGAAGGGACCTATCGATTTACAGCATATACTTCCACCCCACCTCTTCCTCCTTGCGCCATCAGGTCGATGAACGACCCTTTATTGACTTCCTTTACAAGTGCTCGCCACAGCGATCGGTTTGAGGTAGTTCTCAGCAGATGGTATATCGCAGTGGCTCTCAATCTTTTAACTAGTAAAGGTTTCTTTTTATTTAAATGAATTTTCCCACGGGCTTCTTCTAATGAAAAATTTAATCAATAAGTCGATTTTTGTAACAAACGACAAACTCTTTTTGTCAATTTTTAGTCTCAGTTGAACTGAATACGTAATCCAGTTTGTTGTTAAATATACAACTAAACAAGTAGCCGCATTAACCCAAACCACTTGTTTAATGAGGTAATCGATGCTACTTTGTTGATATTATGTTCCGAATTTTAGGTTCAATTGTAGATAGATTTAAGCTTAAATCGTATTTTCAAAAAAAGCATCTAAACGATAAGTAAATTATTCGTTCAGATTTTGTAATTACTTTGAAATTTTGAAAGTTTATCACCCTTATCGTGAGCAATTATACATTTTACACTGCAGCATCATGAAATTTTGAATTTAACTCGTGGATTCTCGGCACCACTTTTGTGCATCCCACCCCAAGGCTTTATAGATCACAGACTGAGAACCGAAGACGGCGAGCGAAATGCTTAGCGGTATTTCGTCTGCCGCTACGTTCTGAGTTCAAATTCCGCCGAGGTCGACTTTTCTGATTCGTCGTCATAACGTATTCCTACATAACATTGCCTATAACAGAAAGACTGTGAATGGCATATACATGACCGAAATGACTCTGATATATGTCTGCTTAATGAAACCCAACCACAAACCTAAGCAATAACAACAATATTTATTAGCTTTTATCGGTTGCTAGATGTGTATCTTCAAAGCATTTTGTATTTAATTCTCTTTTGTGCAATCCTTCGTAAGATATCCTTTAAATCACAAGCTTTCTATACAAATACTATAATTCATGTTACTTTTAATTTCCTGTAAAGTTCAAAATAGCCGAGTGAAGCGAATAAGTTATTGAATGAAGTGCACTCTGTGTTGCTGTTGTTGTTGTTGGTGGTGGTGATGATATCGTCGTCCTAATTATTTAGCTTCCTGCCTACTCAGGCTTACCCTGTTAAAGCCGTTCTGTCAGAGACCATCCGGACATTCCCCCCCCCCAGACTAGTGTACCAAAGAGTACGGCGTTCAATGTGCCCTTTCTTACAAGCAAGTTTGAGTGAAAACAAACTCGTTTGTTGTTTCTAGCAGATCGAGAAACCGTATTGAGACTCTCTAGTCGACTCGTATTCCGCAGTGTCATTTTTGTTTTCTTCATGTCCGATAAATTTAAATTCCATTCTCTGTAGAGAATTTACCATCTCGTATATCAATCTTAATTGTAAACCATCAGACCTGGGTTATATCTTTGACTGATAAAAAGTCATTTTCGAAGGCGACTGGGGTGGAATCCTTTAAAAGAATTGTTCATCGCTAAATAAGCGTTCCATCCAGAGTCTTATTTGTTTCGTTTTGTTAACCCAAGAATCTTGGAGTAAAGTACCGCTTATATATATTCCAGTGATTCGCGGAAGAAGTATCTTTTCGATGTTGTCCTATTAGTTAAGGCAACAAGCTGGCAGAAACGTTAGCACGCCGGCGGAATTTCGTCTGCCGTTACGTTCTGAGTTCAAATTCCGCCGAGGTCGACTTAGCCTTTCATCCTTTCGGGGTTGATAAATTAAGTACCAGTTACGCACTGGAGTCGATGTAATCGACTTAATCCCTTTGTCCGTCCTTGTTTGTCCCTTCTATGTTTAGCCCCTTGTGGGCAATGAAGAAATAAAAAAAATGTTAGCACGCCGGGCGAAGTGCTTATCGGTATTTCGTCTGTCTTTACGTTCTGAGTTCAAATGCTTAAGGGCCATCAAATGTAGTAATATCTTCTTTTCTTTTCCCCCAGATTTCTCAGCTATCGAACCAGCTCAGAGCAGTGACCGCTGAACTGGAAATGATGACCAGTGACTACGACAACGAGAAACTTTCTCACAAGGCCGACGTTGACAGGCTCAACGCTGAGTTAGAAGGTGTGATCAAAGAACTCCAGGAACTCATGGATGCCAAACTGTCTCTGGAACTTGAGATTGCTGCTTATCGCAAACTGTTGGAAGGAGAAGAAAGCAGGTACGTACTTTATATCTGCAAGCAATTTATTTCGTGTTTTTTTTTTATCGTTATTTATCTACCTGTAAATAGGCAAGGACAGATTATATATTCTATATTTCCCCCGTCATTATCAGAAACTGCCGGAAAGTTCTGAGCAGGATTCATTAAAATCGCCATTAAAGGCGTAGCAGCTGTGACCATTCTGTTCTTTTAAAGATATCATAAACTTTTTCAATGTGTGATTTCCATTTTTCTAAGACAGCAAGATTTAACTTAATGAAGGCTTTTCTGCTATGTCTAGCAGGTCGTATGACCTAGTAGAGACGCGTCCGTTGGCTCTCGTATCAGTTTAATAAAAGCTTACGGTTTACTTAATTGCGAATGCTCGTTCATATCTTTTTTCTTCTTTCTTTTCACAGGATAAGTCTTGGAAGCTTGGTCCAGACACTGGGAGGTTTCCGTACAGAGTCAGAAGATATTCTTGCCTCTGCTTTCCAAAGATCTGGTTCCAGTTATCAGGCTATATCAAGTGCAGATGATTCCAGTAAGCTACCTTTTTAAAAAAATTCTGATTGTTGTTGTTATTGTAGATAAGTCTCCGTTGGGCAGTTTTCTGATCATAAGTGCTTTAGTGACTATCTGGTCTTTTATTCATACAAAGGTCATCCTATGTAGGGTTCCATTTACAAGATGGTAAGATCTTTTGAAGAAGATTCACAGCTATTTCTAGCAGATCACACGACCACTAGTGGTTTCCTTGTTCACTCTAATGTTGGATTATTTACTGCTCCTCATTTTGAGTTTCTGTGTGTACGTGTGAATGTAAATGTGTATGTGTACGCGCGCGATTGTGAGGCAATCAGGGATTAAGCGTTGAATGTCTTAGTCATGTAATACATTGTCATTAGTCATGCTTGTAAGGTGGCGAACTGGCAGAATCGTTAGCACGCATGACAAAATGCTTAGCGGCATTTCGCTCTTTTTTTACGTTCTGAGCATGGTGGCTTTTTAGCCGTAAAAACTAACGAAATCGGACTTTCCAGTAAAAAGTTTTCAACAGCGTAACTTTACAAAAATGCGAAAAATCGATTTTTTCCCCCAAAGTTTTCCGCAATTTTCTTGAGAATCAGAGGCCCCCAAGGCAATGCCAAAACATTTGTCTGAAATGTCGTAACATGACGGTCCTTTTGACACCAAAATTATAAAAATCAGACGATGCTGTAAAAACTTTTCTCTCGTGCAACTTTTACCTTTTTTGCAAAAAGTGGGCGGGAAGGTCCCTTCAATTTTATCGATTTTTCTCCGAGAAGTGGGTATCGGTAATGCGGCAGTGACCTGCTTGGGTAAATTTGCCATTTAATAATAAAAATTTCATCAAAATCGGATGAAAATGTGAAAACGCATACACATACAAACGCACACACAGAAATTTTGAGTTTTATAGATATAGATTTAGGCGGTGAACTGGTAGAATCGTTACCGCGCCGGGGAAAATGCTGAGCGGCATTTCTTCTGATTTTACGTTCTGAGTTCAAATGCCACCAGGGTCGACTTCGTCTTTCATTCTTTCAGGGTCGATAAAATAAATACTAGTTAAGCACTGAGGTGGATGTAATCGACTTACCTCATCCCGCTGAACTTGCTGACCTAATGCAAAACCTTGAAACCAATATTTTATGTCAGATGATATTTATTATTTATGTTTGCTTGTTTGTTTGCAGGTATATGTCCCGCATCACAAGGCCGTATCACCATACACCGTACGTCAGCAGGAAGTGTGTCCATAATGGAGGTAGACGCCACTGGCCAATATATTGAACTGGAAGAAATCAGCAGTGCTAAATTAGGAAGAGTAAGATACAATTTATCTTGTTTATTTTTTGGAGGGAACAGGGTGGTTATTTCGTTGGTGTGGTTATCAGATTTCGGCTTAGTAATAACCGAGAAGAGCAATACTAAAGTGTGTTTCAACCGTGACTATCCCATCTTTTTTCTCACTCATATAACATTGAAGTTATAAAGTGTCCCTTTTACATTTTTTTTCAAACGACAAGGATAAGTGATTATCTATATGTGTGTGTATGTATTAGTCTAATAAAAGTGATGTTTCCATGATCTTGTGTATGAATACATAAGTGTGTGTGCGTACGTGTCCGTGCGTATCTGTGTGCGTGAAAAGTAGGTTTGTTTAACTTCCATGTATCCCATTTACCCGCTTCATACATAACAACGAAGTACTTTAGGCTTTTTTTTTTGAGGAAAGTCATCGTGGCCTTCGTGCATACTTATGCAACTGTCTTCTGAAATTACGAATCATTGTTTCTGACACAATTCCCGATGAATGCTTGAAGGACTATGTTTACAGGTATTTAGTAATTGCAATGTGGTTGGTCAGCAAATTAATGGAAGTCATTCTAGTATAGCTCTCTATTTCTGTGTGTGTGTGTGTGTGTGAGAGAGGGAACGTGACCTACTGGTTATAAGTGGTGCACTTACGAGCGCGAGAATGTGGTTTCAATTCCCGAACGAGTGGTACGTTGTGTTCTTGGGCAAAACACTTCACGTCACGCTGCCGTGTTCACTTTAACACATGACATGTGGTACACTGTTCGCCTGTTCGGGTAACGTCGATCTGATGGAGGCAATGAGCTAACTAAGAGCGCATACATTGATCAACGTAATAAAATCCTTTGTGTAGATTATTCAGCAAACACTGAACACTCATACGTCGTCTTCGAAGGGAGATTCCATAATGCACACACACACAGTTATATATATATTAATATATTAATATTTTTATAATATAGTTAACAATAATATTTTCCATTATTATAATTCAATTTGATATTATTAAATTGTATTTCCTTGTAAGTTACTTGAAAGGTGATGTTCTGTTCCCTCTACTTTATTTGTTGATACCTTTGACAGTTGTTTCACTTTAAGGATGCTTATTTACCCATCCATTATGATATTTATGCTGTCAGAAAATTAAAATGACCACAGATGGAGCAGCGATGTAGATCGAAACTAACCTGGAGTTAAACAACAACCACTGTTCTCAATTTGTTGTGTGTAAAAAGTTTTTGCATATATATTCGCAAGTCTATTTAAGTTAGTATACGCATGAGTGAGTATGTTTAAGTGTGTGTGTCCATATCTGAATGACCTTATTAAAGTGTCAATACCATTTTTTTTTATTTGTTCAGATACAGGAGCCAATCAATCTCAAGGGATGGTCACTCGAACGTACCTTTGAGGACACGAAAAAAGCACTCGTCCACCAATTTAAAGAAGACTTCCTCTTCTCGCCAAATAAACAGATTAAGGTAAGATATGTTGATAATGTGTGTGTGCGTGCGTGCGTGTATATATATGTGTGTATATATACATACATATTTGTGTGTGTGTGTGTGTGCTTACCATCTTTTACTGGATCTGTTATTGAACTGTCTCCGACCTGGGGAATCTACTACCGTCAAAGGTTTTCAGCTGATCATATTTTCAATCTGGTGCCTATTTTATTGCTCTCTATCGAAGAGCTGACTGTTTACGCACAGAGCGACGCGATTCCGATTTTCGACAATAAATATATACATACACAAGCGCAGACATATACACATAAGTGTGTGTGTATGTGTGGTGCAAAAGTTATAAATGACACGAAGTAGAGGGAAAAGAAACAAACACAGTGTATTAGTTTACTCACAGGAAAAAGTAGAATAAGTTTTTACGTTTCGAGCATATGCTCTTCACTAATAACGATAGACGATAAAGAAAAATATAAGGAGAGAAAAGAACAAACGTGTCCCAAATAGGTGGTCACTGCATACACATATATTTGCAAGTGTATGTATGTACATGTAGATATGTGTTCATAAATGAAATAATTTATAATGCGTCATTGTATCATGACAAAGGTTGGATTGAATATGAATTAGAAAATATCAGCCTTTTAACAATATCACAACGGAGAATATAATTTGTTGGTTTCAAATTTTGGCACGAGGCCAGCATTTTCGGGGATAAGTCGATACATCGACTCCAGTACTTAACTGGTACTTATTTTATCGATCCCGAAAAAAATGAAAAGAATAAATATATACATCATGGTTTTGAATCTCCCTGTTTTACGTGCTCATAATAATTTAATAACTTCAATAATTTAATAGATTTAAAGGCGGCGAGCTGGTAGAAACATTAACACGCCGGCCGAAATGCTTAGCGGTATTTCGTTTTGAGTTCAAATTCCGCCGAGGTCGACTTTGCCTTTTATCCTTTCTAAGGAAAGAGAAGCAGATAAGGAAAGAAAGATTTGCCAATGTTCTGCGCCGTGAGGACCAAAGACTCGAGGTATTTCGGGTTGCAAGACAGTGTAGGAGAGAGAATAGTGATGTTGTAGGAGAGAAATGTGTTCGCATGGATGATGGTACGCTTGCATTAAATGAGGATGCAAAGAAAGAGGTCTGGAGATGCCACTACGATAGATTGCTTAATAAAGAGAATGAATGGGAGAAAGAGAGCCTG
>NC_069001.1:8949138-8950237 GCF_001194135.2 Octopus bimaculoides | reverse complement strand
GTGGCCGTTTTCGTGCGGGTGACACGTAAAAGCACCCACTACACTCTCTGAGTGGTTGGCGTTAGGAAGGGCATCCAGCTGTAGAAACTCTGCCAAATCAGACTGGAACCTGGTGTTGCCATCCGGTTTCACCAGTCCTCAGTCAAATCGTCCAACCCATGCTAGCATGGAAAGCGGACGTTAAACGATGATGATGATGATGATGATGATGGAGCCGATGTAATCGACTTAATCCCTTTGTCTTTGTTTGTCCCCTCTATGTTTAGCCCCCTGTGGGCAATAAAGAAATAAATAATTTAATAACTTCCAGAAGCCTTCGATCTGGCAGCGCTAAAGAGAGGCTTTATCGGTTCAAGATAAACTTAACCGACGCTGAAGTGCCGTCAAATGAGTCTATCCGAAATGCGCACATTCTGCATACATTTATTCAGTGCCTGGACATTGCTGACACGTGGGGTTGTGTTGAACAGCAGCTGTCACTTGTGGGAGGGATCCGGTTATTCGCTGAATCCATCGAGATGGCTATCTGTCACCTTCTTTTAACCGGACTGAGAAGATAGATTTCTTATCCCAGAAAATTACAGTAAAAGTGTAGTGTACGAGCTTGAAAGGTCTGAAGACAGAGATTTTCTTCAGTAGAGATATCATTGATTATTTTCTCAAGTTAATGAAGAGGGAGCTGCTAACCTCCTTGAATGAGTATTTTGCAAGGTGGTTGAGTGAGAGAGCTGTGCATGCCATAAAATTATTATTTTTATTATTGTTACCGCGACGAGCTGGCAGAATCCTTAGCACGCTGGCCAAAATATTTAGCGGCGTTTCGTCCGTTTTTACGTTCTGAGTTCAAATTCCGCCGAGGTCGACTTTGCCTTTCATCCTTTCGGAGTCGTTAAATTGAGAAACATTTGCGTACTGGAGTCGATCTAATCGACTGTCCCACTCCCCCAAAATTTCGGGCCATGTGCCAAGAGTAGAAAAAAAAAGATTATTATTATTAGGGTGGTGAGCTGGCAGAATCTTTAGAGCGTCGGACAAAATGCTTAGCAGCATTTCTTCTGGCTTTACGTTCTGCGTTCGAAAGTTGCTGAGGTCAACTTTC
>NC_069001.1:8940911-8947181 GCF_001194135.2 Octopus bimaculoides | reverse complement strand
GTACCAGTTGAACACTGGGGTCGATGTATTCGACATCCACCTCCTCCAAAATATCAGGCCTTGTGCCTATTGTACGAAGAATTATTACTCTAGTTCTTAAGGCGGCGAGCTAGCAGAATCGTTACCGGCATTTTGAACACTGGGGTCGATGTAATCGACTCACTCACTCCCGCTTCAAAACTTGCTGGCCTTGCGCCAAAATTTGAAACCATCATTAGAGAAAGCCTTTTATCAAAGACATTCCAGCTTTGACTCTTCCATCAGTTTTTATCATAGGTATGGTATACCTAATCAGTCACTCGATTTTGACATCACTCTCTGGTCATTGAATGACTTTTCCGAGTTCTCTTAGCTGCAAGCAATAAGACACGACTCTGGATTTAGAAAAAAAATTCCTCCACTCTTCTCATCAGTCTCAAAAGCCCCGAAAAAAGAATAAAAATAGAAGATCATGGGTACTTAAACCAACCCTGGCTAAAATCTAAAAGAGAGCCACATTGACAAATGTGTTTTCCTGGGGGTTTTTGGTTACTTTTAATTCTCTGCTCAAATCGCTCTTCCCCCTCTCTATTATCTTTTTCTTTCTCCTTATATATATTCTTTCTATTATATTAATGTAACATGAATAGGTGGATGTCGTTTTCGTAACTTTGGAAATTCTCGTTTCTAGTTTAACTGACGTTTGTCCTAGTCGTTCACACTTGTCTTCATACTGTTATTTATCCCTTGTTTCATACGCTCTTAGTAACACAAAACTTTCTGTTCATAAGTCTCAAGTTACTCTGACGGTTTGACAAAAATTGGTTAAGTGTATCCTACATAATGCACGAACGTCAGGAAGATAAGTTTTGTGTGTCCCATGACACACAGGACATGCAAAATTTGGAATGTGTGTAACATATACTGCATGGAAACTAGAGAAATATGTAGTGTGAACCACATGTAATACACAGGACAAGTAAAGGGTTAAACGTATACAACCGGAAGCGAACGACAACACAAACTATTTCCTATGTAAATCTGGTATAGACATGTAACAAATTTAAGGTAAGGAGCATTAAAAGATAACGCTAACTTAACTTCTGTGTCATTCAGCTATTTATTTTCTATGCTTTGCTGAAAAGGTCATAATGAGCCCGAAGCAAGTCCGGTTCACTCCCGTACTTGCCTAAATAAAGAAAACAATATCAATCATTAGTTAATAATATTTCTCATCACTATTTCTGGTTAACTTTTTAACCCCCAATCTATTAAGTATGTTGATCTCAAATTAACTAGAAAATGCAAAATACACACAAACATCTTTCTAACGGCTGTTTACTACATTTAATTTGGATGTATTATGGATAAACGCTTGAAATGAGTGTAAGATAGTTGCGTTTCGGGGTTCAGTCCCACTGCGCAGAAGCTTGGGCAAATGCATTCTACTAAAACCTCAGGGTGACCAAGGATTTGTGAGTGGATTTTGCAGACTGAAAGTAAAAGAAACCCATCGATAAAATAAATATTAATAATTACTGGGGTCCATTAAAGTTCTTCAAAGCAGTGCCCCAGCATGGCCGCAGTCTAACAACTAAAAATTGAGACCTGAAACCATTTTTTTCTATTACTCTAACACAAAGAATAGAAAAAGTATTCATTTTTTGCGTATCTAAAAACAAAGCGTTATCGAAATAGATACGAAGATCAACAGGTAAAGGTGAGACTACAAGCATTACATTGGTAAAAGATAAGACACGGGTATTTAGGAATGAATTGGAGTAATGCAAGATCGTCTTTTATAGATATCATACGCTATCCTTCTCTAATCCTATTAAGAAATTAACCCACCGCAACATGTTGGTGCATGCCCTACTTACACCCTCCAGAAGTACGTCAACTGTTAACTTGTATGTGTGTACATACATATTTGTGTCCATTTATATATATATAGAGAGAGACACACACATACATACATAAAATACAAGAGAAATTACCCATAACAAGTAACTTCTACACGCTAGAAGGCAGTCAAAAACGACCGAAAACCAGAAAGTAAAACATTTCAAATGGAAGAGAAAATAAAAACTTTTACCTTATTTCTAACGGTTAGACCTATAGGTTTCGAATTTTTCATTAGTAAATAAAGTAATTTACTAAGCAAATCGGCTTCAGTAACCAGCCGTCAAGGAATTAACGTATATTTACAAGACAAGAAGCCATAAGCACATGTCTTCTCAAATATACATTCTAATTTTCCCATAATCCACTGCGCGGAGGCAGTTTCCGCCGGCAGAAAATGAAAGAATGCTGAAACGAACTTTGAAATGCTAATATTAAATACTTGAGTATATATATATATAAAAGGGTAGCAAAAACTATACAGAGTTATACTACCAGTGGCCTAACATGTAAAAAAAAAAGTCAATAGATAACATATTCCATATAAAGTATAAAAGAAATTACCCATAACAGGTAACTTCTACACGCTAGAAGGCAGTCAAAAACGACCGAAAACCACAGAGTAAAACATTTCAAAGAGAAGAGAAAATAAAAACTTTTACTTTATTTCTAACGGTTAGACTTGTAGGTTTCTGATTTTTCTAGTAAATAAAGTAATTTACTAGGCAAATCGTCTTCAGTAACCAGCCGTCAAGGAATTAACGTATATTTACAAGACAGGAAGCGATAAGCACATGTCTTCTCAAATATATACATACTAATTTTCCCATAATCCACTGCACCGAGGCAGTTTCCGTCGGCAGAAAATGAAAGAAATGCCGAAACGAACTTTGAAATGCTAATATTAAATACTTGAGTATATATATAAAAAGGGTAGCAAAAACTATACAGAGTTATACTACCAGTGGCCTAGCATGTGTAAAAGAAATTACCCATACAAGGTAAAAATTTAAAATTTGAAATCAACGTGTGTGTGTGTCAGGTGAAGGCGCCTAGCTTAGGTATTAGAGTATTTGGCTCACAATCGTATGGTCGTGACTTCGATTCCCAGCGGCAGCCTGTTGTGTCCTTGAGCTGGACACTTAATTTCACGTTGCTGCAGTCCACTCCGCTGGCAAAAATGAGTCATACCAGTAATTCAAAAGGGCTATCTTTGTTACAGTTAGGGGTACGCATGTGCGTGAAGAGCTCAGCCACTTGCGTTTTAATTTCACAAGAAGGCTATTCCGTTCAGGTGGACCACTCATCGTTGTGAGTGAGTTTGACAGATGGAAACTGAAAGAATTTCGTTGAACACACACGCGCGTGTACGTGTGTGTTTGTCCACGCCGTGTTGCTGTATTTACGTCCCCATTGCATAAAAGTTCAGCAAAAGGAGACCGATAGAATAAGTACCAAACTTAAGATAAAAGTACTGGGTTCCATTCGCACAACGAAAATTCTTCCAGGCAGTGCTCCAACATGACCGTAATATAATGACTGAAACAAGATAAACGATACGTACAAGTCCGTGCGCAGTGGTCTCACAAACTTGATATAATGATTTTTAATAGCTTTGATCAACGGAGCTTATCCAAGTAATCAGAAGCCAAAGTTTCTTTCTAAGGCTACCTAAAATTTATATTGTGAACACTATAGACGATGCAGCTTGGAGTGGATCTGACCTTGAAAAGCAGGTGTGAAAATAGCAAATATATTTCGATCTTATATGACCTTTTCAGCAAGTGATATTCTACCCAGTTGTCTATACTAAGAGTTGTCAGTATATACTGAAACAAAGGAAATGAATAATTCTGAATGTCTGAAAAGGGCAGATGTATATCATTGCATCTTATGATTGTTCCTGCATGAATCACAGACTACCAGTAAACCATAAAGGAAGAACGCAAGGCTGGCTAAGCTCTCATCCAGTTACAAAATTACTGACTGCATCTCATAAATGAAAATATGTCTCTTTTGCTGGCTGCTAATGAAGCATAATCACTCAGAATAAATCAACAATCCACAGCAAATTGTAGAAGAAAGTTAGACTTCAATGCAGTTGTTTGAATGGATTGTCTCAAATAGGTTTTGAAGTATTTAGTCTTGTCGTGTTCCAAAGTGATATCCATTTTCACTATTAACATTTAGAAAAGGATATTACAGCACATTATAAAGCCAAAGTGTCTCATATTTCTGACAGTGATGTATTAGCACTTGTAAATGATGTTTCTTTGCTATGTGAGTTTCCATGGTGATGACAACCTTATTGCATTTAGGTAGATGCAGACTACAATGTATACTTGAAATTCTGGCTATAACTATTCTTTGACATAGTTGTTCTTTGCAAAGACAGCTACAGAAACTAAGATCCTTCATAAAGGAAGGACTGAAGAAATTCAGTCTTGAGGTAGATAATATATATCATCATCGTTTAACGTCCATTTCCATGCTAGCATGGATTGGACGATTTGACTGAGGACTGGCAAGTCAGAAGGCTGCACCAGGCTCCAATCTGATCTGGCAGAGTTTCTACAGCTGGATGCCCTTCCTATCGCCAACCACTCCGAGAGTGTAGTGGGTGCTTTTACGTGCAATGAACACGGTCATTGGTCATTGCCTCGGTGAGGCCTAAGGTTCGAAGATCGTGCTTCACCACCTCATCCCAGGTCTACCTCTTCCACAGGTTCCCTCAACTGCTAGGTTGTGGCACTTTTTCACACAGCTATCCTCATCCATTCTTGCCACATGTCCATGCCAGTGCAATCGTCTCTCTTGCACACCACAACTGATGCTTCTTATGTCTAACTTTTCTCTCAAGGCACTTACACTCTGTCGAGTATGCACACTGACATTACACATCCATCGGAGCATATAGAATATATAAAAATAAACTAAAAATGACATAAAAATTGATACGAAATTTGGCATAGATATTGATGTTTGAAATTGTTATCTCGATGTTGTGTAGAGGAGTTATCAATTTTGTAAATATATACACTCTAAAGACAATTGCTATATTTCTTGGCATCATTTTCCTAGAATAAATTTCCAAAATTCACCATGCGTTCTAGAAGGTGCATGGTACATTCAAAACCCCAGAAAATGGTTACCTACGCCAGAGTTTCTTGAAATGGGTTCTGAGAATCCTGATGGTTATACGAAAAAATTCTGGGTTTCTTTGTGTCTTTGAATAAAATTTTGAATTTAAAAAATCCTTTTATAAGATAAATGCTATTTCCTTGTCTCTCTACATGATTACTATCCATCTCTTGCACCCACTATTCGTAAAAGGATCCTGGGGGTAGAATCCTTAGGCCCCTCTTCCATAGAGTCCTATCAGAAGCATAGGGTCTTACCGCATAGCTTCTGACTGGCTCATACATATATACATAGATAAGAGAGTAAGGTGTGATTTGAGGAAGATTTGGCTGCTATTTCTAGTAGATCTAGCTACCACGTAGAGACTCCTCTGCCTTCCTATTGAAGAGAGCTGCAGAGGAATGGGAAGAGGAAGGGATGAGGTAGAGAGTTTTAGTGAGAAGTGGAATTTTGAAGTGAGGCAGGGGAGAAATGGTTGAGGGGTGGGAGGAGCTGGGGTGACAGTGGGGAGGCAGATAGGGGCGAGGTGGGTATGGTGTGCATATGGTTGACAACCGCCCCTTTCCTGAGACTAAATGAAACTGAAACTACACACACACAAATACACATATACATACATATATGCATCTAAACTCCAGTGGTCTGACATACACATACATTTATTTGCCAAATCAGATTGGAGCCTGGTGCAGCCTTCTGGCTCGCCAGCCCTCAGTCAAACCGTCCAACCCATGCCAGCATGGAAAGCGGACGTTAAACGATGATGATGAAGATGACGACACACACACATATATATATATATAAAATGAGAGATTTAGTTCACTGCTACGAATAGGTACGCGGCGTAAGTGCTATAGTTGGTCATCCGTTAGGTTCCACGTTCATAGCTGAGGCTGGAACTCAGGATCCATAGTAGGCTTCCAAGTCAGTAGGTATATATATATATATATATACAGTCGTGTGTGTCCTACAGCCGCCTGACAACTGGTATGTTATTTGTTTACATTCCCATAAATTAGCTGTTCGGTAAAAAGCGCCCGTTAGAATAACTACGAAAATCCAAAAAAACAAAACAGGGGGGCGGGGGTAATTGTTTACTTCAACACCCGGCCACCAAAACAGAACAAAACGTGTGTGATAAGTGCAAAAAAAAAAAATGTGCATTAAACGAGGCGCTTCTCTCCAAGAAAATGACGCTTACGTGTAAAAAGAAAATGTTAGGAAAATGGGAAATATATCCAAAATAAA
>NC_069001.1:8934775-8940779 GCF_001194135.2 Octopus bimaculoides | reverse complement strand
TACTAAAATATAAAACACAAAAAACGGGCCCTTGCGAATATTTATATAAAATTTTACTAAAAGATATCCTTTTTCCTAAAGTTATGACGGTAAAAATCAGATCTTGTGAATTGTCTGAAAGTTCTCGCCTTCGGTTCGTTGGCGCAAAGTTTTGTTTTCATATTCGCTTAATACACATTTTTTAAAAATATTGATTACATTTGCTTTGTTCTATAGGGCTGTCCGGAAAGTTCGTGCCGATTTATAGTAGCTTAATTTTCGACTTATTTGCCATGAAACCACCTCAATTCTGGGAAGAGGGTATTTTCAAGTTAAAGGAAAGATGGAGGTCCATATTTGGTTGATTAAAAATGTAATGGCATTTATTGACCTTTTTGTTTCCATTAAAATCGGCACAAACCTTCCGGACAACCCAATATTGTGGTGGCCGGGTGTTACAGTAAACATTAACCAAAAAAAAAAATAAAACTCTTGAGTCAATTTGTTCGTCTAAAACCCATGAAAAGGCGACGCTTCCGCATGGTCGCAATCTCTACGTGGAAACAAGTAAAGCATAAAACACAATGGCGAAGGTAAACAATACGAAACATCATCCGTTTTTGCGTTTAGGTTTAGGGTTACGCCAAAAACGGGTGGTGTGCATATTTCTTACCTTGGCCAACATAATGACTGTATTCTTTGTCAACTCATCGGCCGTTCACGAATACAATCAGAGAGGTTGGGTCGATTCTGGATTGTCGAATGGTTTTCATAGACTTCATTTATATATATCCTCCTAGACATCGATTCGTATCTTGTCTCACTCAATCAGTAAAGCTAGCTGTCTTTAGCCACAGGTATACGTACGAAATGTATGTTTTTTTTTATGTTCCTTTCTTTTTTTTATTTATTTCATTCATTTAGACGGCGGCCATGCTGGAGCACCGCCTTGAATTTTTTTTAATATAATATAAACTAGCCTCCCTCTCTCACACCCACACGATGCTACACACAGCATATATGTGTGTGTGTATATATATATATATATATATATATATATATACTTTACGTTGTTAAAACGTATCCATCCTTTCGTGTTTTGGGTATATATGATTGTATATGTATATATATGGGTATATATATATATATATATATGTGTATATATGAAGGGTGATTGTGAGGTTCAGATGGAACAGCCAAGCACCCTCACAGGTATCACCTGACAAATTGGTAAATAGGTCCTTAGCGCCAGATTCCTGCATCTTCCTCTTGTAACGAGGCCATGATGGAGCACTGCCTTTTAGTGTGACTGGGTTTCTTTTCTGTACAGTTTCTGGTGAAGTAGCAAGGTGGATGCAACTGCTCTTCTTCCTCAATCAGGGTTCATCTGGGATCTGAAAAACTTGCACAGATGCTACTCGAACATATCCACATCTACATCTTGCAAATCCCTGAGGTTGTTTATTGAACAGTTGTTCTCCCTTAAAACCCAAGCTGTTACAGTACTGGGTCGTTATTCAAGATGGAGAAGCTGGGTTCTTTCCTACTATGCAGTGCCATCTAGTTCGGTGGTTGGTATAGCTCACAATTGCAAAGTTGGCAGCTAGATCTTCCATATGTATATATCAGTACATATCTTTCTCAGATTCTCTCTTGACTACCACTTCTACCAGAATTTGGAGAACTTTTTGATACAAAAAAAATTTAATTCCGACAATGGTGTAAAACAGGCCTTCGAAGATTTTATTGACTCTAGATTGCCAGGCTTTTACAGTTCTAGGCTGGACAAGCTAAAATTCTAGCAAGTGGTTTAAAGTTTACTCCAACCCCTCGCATATTGAACCCGAATGAAATTAAGCATAACACTATGGATTTCTGCTGAAAATCATGCCTTACAGAAGCACTTCACAACTACACCAGCGAAGATGAGTCTATAGTAAAAAACAAAAGTGAATACTGTCCTACAAAAGGCAGAAATAAAGCACTTGATGCTTTTTGTGAACACATTACCAGTTTTCCTTTTAATACCCTACAAAAATTGATATATAATATAAACCAAAGGTATCACATACCTGAGGAGAGTATAACAGCTTATATCAACCCTGGAAGGACGAAGAGCAAAGATAACCCAAGGTAGATCTGAACACAAAAATAATTAACAAGACAAATCTGTTATTTTTTGAAAAGTTTTTTGAAAGGTTTTATTGCAAAGTAATAAAAAAATTAAATTATAAAGAGTCAACATTTATTTTACACAGTGTTATATCACACATAATCATTAACAGAGTATAATATTAATTCATATCTTTTAACACAGTAGTATCATGTCATATATCACTTTTAACATAGGATCATGATTGTATATGACTTCAACATAGTATCATAGTTAAGTTTTTATTATATTATCATGCCACATGTGACTAACATATATCATATGTGACTTTAACAACTATATGTCATAGATGACTAGTAAAGTACCATGCCCTATCCGACTTTTAACAAGTCATTGTTTACATACACACAAACACCCACCTACACACACACATAAATATATATATGCGCATACGTCTTTACTATATTATATCATATATGACTAACATAGTATCATATCATATAAGAATTTAACAGTTTAACATAGTAGAATGTCATACAAGACTTTAAGACACTACCCTGTCATGCATGTATTTAACATAGTATGTATAACTTTATGTTCTATATGTAACTTCAACATAGTATAATGTGATATACTTTCACATAGTATCACATAGCATACCATATCATGCCATATGACTTTAACACACTATCATTTCCTTTATGACTCTAAAATAATATCACACCATACATGATATTATTTAGTACCATCTCATATATAACTTTAGCATAGCATCATGTCATACATACTGGGAATTGAGTTATTATACATGACTATAATACATACTAGGCCAAAACAACTTGTTACATATGATCATGGCATACTTACTAAGACATACTTGTAATGAATATTATGTCATACATCCAGGAATATATCTGGCTATGTAAGACAGCATCATGCCATACCTACCTGGACACAGTATGTTGTAATACAAGTATGACTGTAAAAGTATCATGTTATACAAATGTAGACACAGCATCATGGCATACAGGCTCAGTCATATTGCTATACATGAGAGTAATACAGTGTTATGTCATACATATTTGGAACCAGTATCTTGTGATATATGTACAAGTGTAACACATTGTTATACATAATTAGACACGATACCTTGCTATATATATGTACAAAACAGTGTCATATACATACTGGGCGTAGCATGTTGTAATACATTCATGACTGTAACACAGTGTTATACATACTTGGACATAAAATCTTGCTATATATGTAGATATAAGACTGTCATGTCATATATATACTTGGATATATTATGCATGAGTGTAATATAATATTATGTCATACATACTTGAACATAGCCTCTTGTTATGTATGAGTGAAATACAACTCTTATTTCATATGTACTTAGACATAACATCTTATATATGAATAAGACATTGTCATGTCATATGTACTTGAATATGACATCATGTAATATGTGTATGACTCAATCAATTTCATGTAATACATACTTGAACATAAGATTTTGTCATATACGACTGCAGCCACAGTATTGTCATATATAACTGGACATAGTGTCTTGTGATATATATATATATATATATATATATATATATATATATATATATATATATATATATATATATAAGTGTAATACAGTGTCACATCATACATACTTGGACATAATATCTTCTTATATATGACTGTAATACAGTTATATATGCTTTTATATAGTATCATCTTAATATAGATTAACACAGCAAACATGAAGTTTCAAATTGTTGCATAAAGTTTGTGTGTAAGTGTGTGTGTGTGCGTGTGTATTTCAGTATCTGCAGGTGGATTGCTAGAGTATACAGTTGTGTAAGGCTATAAATATACATATATATACATACATACATACATTCAGGGTGAGTCAGTCATAAGTAGCACACAGTTTCTGGGAAAGCCATGCCGTTGTTGCTTTGCAAGTTATTAGTGACAGTTTTGAAAGTTACTGAATGTGGATCGTGCATTGTGGTGTTAATACTCTTTGATATCTCAAACTCATAGGACAAAGAATTAGGAGTCAAAAAGTATCTCCCAATTGAGAAGTCATATATATCAACACAAACACACGAACAGGACACTACTTTTGACTCACCCTGTATGTGTATATGTATTCGTTTCAATGTGTGCATATATCCATGATTGTGTAACTGTGTCTACATGTATATGCAAATGAGTAGAGGCTTGTCTGTTGCTGCATGTGTGTGTGTGTGTATGTATGTGAGTTCATCGGTGCATGTAGTATGCCAGTGTGTGTGTTTCTGTATTTCTTGTATCTGTGTCAAAATAAGCACAATTACAAGTATAAGTGCATGTGTGCATAAGAGGAAATTTTTCCTGTTTAACCATCTCGTTGTGAAGTGGGATCTCTGTCAGTTTTCTATGCTATGAAATCAGAGACCAGACTTGGTTTCTTAGTATTCTTGATATTCTTAGCAAACCACAGACCCAGAACCCAATTTTTACAGGTAAAAGAAATAAACCTAGGAAACATTCAATTACATTTGCTCTAAGTTTTTGCCACAAACAAAATCCCTTTTTCTATAAAGAGAGAGGAGAAAATGAAAAGAGAGTGTATGTGAGAAGGGATAGAGAGAGAAAGTGAGAGAAGAGTAAGAGACAGAGTATAGATTATGAGGGAACAGTTGTTTTATAAATAAAAGGAAAGAAATTAGAACAGCAATGAAGGAGTAGAATATAAAGTGAGAAAAAAAAAGGGGAAAGGTGTGGTTTGAGTGAGATTTGACTGCTATTTATTGCAGAACAAGCAATCATGTGGTGACTATGATCTGGAGGTTGTGAATACTTGTTTGTGATGTGGTTGATATCTTTCCATTATGTAATGGGAAATGAAACACTGTTGAGTGAGAGCTGGGCACAGCAAGATACATATTCAGTAAAGAAACACAAATGAAAAAGAGAGAAAAGAAAATTTAATTACTATCAATATCAGCTTCAAATTTTGTCACAAGGCCAGCAATTTCAAGGAGTGGGAAAGTCGATTGCATTGACCCCAAAAGGATGAATGGTAAAGTTGACTTCAGCAGAATCTAATTATTATTAAAATCAGTTTCGAATTTTGGTGTTCATAAATTTGGATATGTTTAAATGATGATGTTATGAAGGGCACCCAACCATAGAAGCCATACCAAAGCTAATATTGGAACTTGATGCAATCCTGTAGCTAGCTGAATCCTGTCAAACTGTCCAGCCCCTGCCAGCAAAGAAAATGGATGTGAAATGACTATGATGTGAATCAACAAAAATCTTGACATTTCAGGAAAAGCTCTTCATCAGAGAGGGAAAATTATCTCCAATTGACAATGTAATTTTCTCAAAACAACAGGATTTTCAACTTATTTATTGCTTTCAAATTTTAGCACAGGGCCAGCAAATTCAGACGAGGGATAGTTCGATTAGATTGACCCCAGTGCTCAACTGGTATTTATTTTATTGATCCTGAAAGTTGATCTCAAAGGAATTTGAACTCAGTACAAAATGTCACTTAACATTTTGCTGGATGTGCTAACAATTCAAGCAGCACACCACCTTATTCTCAACTTATTAACAAACAGTTTGCTTGTCTCCCTTTCTTTCTCACTCTCTCTTACATAGAAACAAGAAAAGATGCTTTAAATGAGTGTCAATAAAACTCAGAGTTCAGGATAAACGGCCTTTTAGTACTCATTTCATTTTTCCCTCCTGTTTTTCAAACAGTAGTAGTGTTATTTAATTGATGTTTAGCTAAAGGTCAGGATTGATCATATATATATATTATATATATATATATATATATATATATATATAGGACAAGGCATGAATAATGGTTATTACATACTTCTTTACTGAAGTAAATTTAACTTACAA
>NC_069001.1:8930914-8934621 GCF_001194135.2 Octopus bimaculoides | reverse complement strand
ATATATATATGACAGGCTTCCACATTTTCCACCCACCCAATTCACGAACAAGGTATCGGTCAGCCTGCAGGTATAGTACAAGACACTTACCCAAAGTGCCATGCAGTGGGACTGAACCTAAAACTATATAGCTGCAATGTGAGCTTCTGAACCACACAGCCATGACTGCACCTATTGATCAAGAGTATTAGAGCAATGACCATTCTTTTCTTTTTTTTTCAGATATATTTTTCTAGATTATTGATTATAATATACACTTATTTGTTAGAATTGCATACAAAATTTATATCTTGAAGTCAAAGGCGAATCTATATGTAGTCACTTAGTCAGTTAGAAATAGCAGTAAATTCTCCCTCAAATCAAAGTCCTAAAAAAAAGAAAAGATTGAAAAATAGTCACGCTTGGAATCCAGATTACATTATTCTTTATATCTTTTTTTAAAAAAGAAATGTAGGTATGGTTTCAGGGAGATTTGACTGTTATTTCTAGCAGGTCAAACAACCACATAAAGTCTCTTTTGTAGGCATGTCATTTGTGCCTGTTTCCATAAGCTAGCAGGCATTACTCGGCGAGATGTGTGGGTGGGCTTTGTTGGAAATGAGTCTTCAACTAGATGGGCCCTCCTACAAATTGCTGGTTGGCCAAGTAAATGCTTAAAAATACAAAAGCTGATAATGGGTAGTTACTGTATGAAGTTCAAGTAATAGTGGTAACAAGTTCCTTCTTAAACAAAAGTTTTTAACGGCCAGTTACCTTTCATACAGGGAAACATAACTGTGGTGAATAGCAATCAACGAAAAATATTTAAGCAATGACCAGTTACCTACTTAAGAATGTCATATTGTCACTAGTAAACTTTGCTAGAAATTGCTAATGGTAGCTCATTATACAATGTGTATAATTAGAAGAGGCAATGGTTGTGTTAAACGAATCTGTTAGCAACAGCATGGAGATAAAATTAGTCTTAATTATTGGTGCTTAAATGATAACATATCTCACCAACTTTTGGCTTTATAAACCCAAAATAATTCCAGCCACAGATCATACATTATTTAAAAGTTTTAGAAATGAAAACCAAAAAAATCTCACTAATATATCACATTTTCTTTTTTCTCTTTCTAATCTATGATTATAAACCTTTCAGAAAAAAGAAGTGTCGAGTCTCAGAAGATTACTAGCAGAAGTATGCTATTTTACTTCATCAAAAGAATCTAGTCACATGCAAAGATTATGGATAAATTTCTGGATTATTAATTGTGTAATATACGCTTATTATTTGCATACATAATTTAAATGTTGGCTATGGGAAGCCAACAAGGGAGCTTTGATGCAGTCAGTTGACCTGTTAGAAATAGCAGCAAAATCTTTCTCAAATCACAGTCTTTAAAACAAAAGGTAGTCATAGCTGGAAGACTTTTGATCATCGGTTTGATAGATTATTGCTCAACTTGGCAGTTAAATGAGGACTAGCTCAACTCAGCAGCATCAACAAGAACCAGCTATTGTTCTCTCTAATATATCATACAAGCTGTTAATTTAAACCTACAGTACTTATGGTTACTATCTGCAGAGAGACTAAGTTCTACATAATATTATAATTTCAAGTAAAAATGCAAAATAAAACATGTACATTACACACACACATATATGCACTTTCTATCAAAAGACAGAAATGTGGAAGGAGAAATAGCAGCTGTGTTTTGGGGACAGAGGAGAGTGGAAATATTCAGCAGTCAACGAGCAGTCAAGTGAGTAGAAAATGAAATATAGAGAGAGATGGAGAAAGAGTGAGTGAGGAAGAAATAGTGCCAGAATAAAATAAAGTAAAAGAGAGTGGGTAATAGAGAGTTGGTAGTAGAGAAGTAACAGGATAAAATAACAGAGGTTTAGAAATTGAGCAAATTAATTGGTGAATGATAGTAAAAGTGAGAGGGAAATAAATTTGTGTATGATACCAGAATGTAACAAGGAAGACATTCGGAAATGTAAAGGTGAAGAAAGACTTCGATTGAGAGAAGAAAAAAGAGAAGAGGCGAAATAATGAAGAATTTCAATGAATGAGTGAGTGAAAATAACGAAAAAAGTGAGTGAGTGCATGAAAGTAAGGAAAAGAAGAGGTGAATTTTCAAAACATGCAACAAGTAATTGCCAGTTAAAGTGATGATGAGGTTCTTGGTCATAGAGAAACCGCCTGACTTCAACAAACAGAAAGAAGACATAGATTATCAAAAGTCAATACTCAATATGAATTTCAGAGCAAGAGTGATCCAAAATGATAAGAAACAAATACAAGGTTCAAAATAAAAAGAATAACTGAAAGAAGACAAAATGAAACACAAGAAGAAAATGTAGAATGGCTTGGAGTAGAAAAATTAAGAATTACTGAAGGAAAACAGAAATAAACTCTGTCATTTTCTTATGGGTACTATGCTATGATATACATATATATATATTTACATACACACAGACATACCTATGTCATAAAATTGCATATGTGCATTCAGAAATCAAAAACCATGAAAGGCAAAAAGAATAATGTGAAAGTTAGACATAGTTAAGAGTGAGAATTGTAGGTAAAGAGAGATACAAAGTGAGGGAGTGATAATGGAACATAAACTTGGTGTAGGATGAGAGGGAGAGGGACTTGCAATGTAACAGATCTTTTAGACAGAGGGAAGTGGTGGGGGAGAGAAAAAAAGGGAAGATGCTACCACAAAAAGAGGGAGGAAGAAAGTAGAGATACAGTAAGTGAAAAATACTTGAGTACATGGCATACAATCACAGAAACAAATGCAAAGAGCAACCCCCACATATAAGATGACCAAAGGACAGGAAAATTAAAGTGTTAGATACATTTGTCTGTTACAGTTTTTTATGATATAAGATGTAACACCATTTTGATTATATACTTAAGAAAAACATTAGGCAAAGAAAAGATAATACCGTTAGTCCAGTGTTAACGAGAGAGCTAAGTAACTCTATCAATCTAGTACATGTGTGTGTGTTTATGTGTTTGTGTTCAGACAGAGAGAGAGAGATGTCTATGTAAGTGTATCATCATCAGCATCGTCATTATCATCATTGTTTTCACATCCACTTTTCCATGTTTGCATCAGATTAGACAATGCAGGCATGACTGTGTGGTTAAGAAGTTCACTTCCTAACTATGTGGTATCAGGTTCAATCGCACTGTGCCACCATAGGCAAGTGTCTTCTACTATAGCCCCAGGCCAACCAAAGCCTTGTGAGTGAATTTGGTAGACAAAAACTGAAAGAAGCCCATCATATATATATAAATATAAATATATCATCACGTGTGTGTGTGTGTGTGTGTGTATTTTCTCAAATAGACGTATGTTAGTTTGGTGATCATAGACAATGGCTCCTTTAATTGTTGTCATTTGCATACAGTCTACCACAAAAGTATACCCGGGCTTCTTGATATGCTTTTTCTTTGTAAAGATAGAAGGCTCATTTATATGGCATTGTTTGTTGGCAGTTCTCCACATAAACAGGAAGGGCCTCTGGGCATAGAAGACACTGCTCCAACATACTCATAGCTGACCCATGCAAGCATAGAAAAGCAGACATTAAAATCACGATCATAATATATATATATAATATGTGTGTGTGTGTGTGTGTGTGGTGTGTATATGGTGTACGTTTGTGTATCTATCTATCTATCTATATATATATATTTATATATA
>NC_069001.1:8924643-8929747 GCF_001194135.2 Octopus bimaculoides | reverse complement strand
ATATATATATATATATATATATATATATATATATATATATATATAAATATATATATACAGATGCATACATACACACACATATATGTATATATGTATGTATATACATATACATACAATATGTAGCTTTCTGTTTTTGTTTTTAAGTTTAATCAAATGCCGTCTTCAGCATAACAAGAAACAAAATTATTAAAATCTAGTCTGAATCTAGATTTAAGAAAGGGTTCTTAGAAATAAGGCTGATCTCATTGTCTCCATCCTGTTTAGTGGCAAAGCATCTGCTCTTCGATACATGACTCTGTTGTTTTTCCAACTGTTTGGCGCCTTCATCAGAGCTAAGATCATCATCGCTGCTAACATTTGACACAATAGAAGAATCTGAAGATGATGATCTTCTCCGCTGCTGGTGTTGGCTTTGCATAGTTTTTAGCACTTCTGTTTCAGCATGGTTCTTCCAGAAATCTGCAATTAGATACAAAAGATAGAGAAAAAAAAGAAAAAAATATGTATCTTTTCGACTAAAACTCCTTCAAGTGGGTGCCCCAGGATAGCCACAGCCAAATGACTGAAACAAATAAAAGATAAAAGATGGTTGGAATACCCTTGCTTACAGACCTAACCTAGGGTTAAACAAAACAATAACAACAACAACAATTTATAAGTCATGATTTCTTCCTCTTTTTTTTTCTCCTAAAAGTCACTGAGGCTCTGCATGAAAGGTTTCTTGTTGTTGTAGATGACTTATCAGAGAATTTGAAAGTTCTGTGGCTAAAAGCTAAATCTCCTGCAGAAATAGCTCCTTCAAGATTCAGAGACTCAAAATCTTGTCAATTATAATCCAACCTTGAATACTCAAACAAAGCCATAATTGGAAAAGAATAAAAGCTTTTTAAATAGTAATTGTTAAGATTTCTTACCTTTATTTTCAGTGTAACCAGGAGGTCGAAAGCACAAGCAAAGCTGACCATCAACTGCTGATCGTAGTAAATAGTTGGCAGCACGATACACATCAGGACGGCCAGTACGAGCTGTAATGAAGCTTCGTTTCAGAGCCAAAGCTGGATGTAAAAGAATAAGAAGAGAAATATTTTTAACTTTGTAAATTATTGTGGTGAGAAATATTTATATATTGTTTTGTTTTTTCTCTCAGCTGAGTGGTTCTTGTCTCACGAACTTGTGCCATATCAAAAACACCTGTGCTGGTTCCATGTATCTTTGCAGGGCATAGACATAGGTGTTTTGTATGTGGCGCCAGCATGGGTGCTTTTTATCAGACAAGTATTCATGATGAGTATATAAGGATTCATATATTTGCATCCCAGCACTACTTTGATGGCAAGTGCTGCTCCCTCGCCCTCTTTTCTGCTCTAGACACAAGACATAAATTTTTTTTGCAGGGAGGTGGAGTTACAATAAATATTCTGCTCAATACCACAGATTTGCAGTTGTTTGACCTTAACCAGTTGAGCATGTCTCTCGGTGGTTGATAGTATGTGCATCTCTGATCATTGAACAGGAGTAGTGGGTGAGCAACATAGCCATGCGTTGAAAGGAATTTTGGGGGTTTGGGATAATTCACATTTGGAAACAAAGGTAATAAGTAAGTAATAAGAGATCAAAGTAATAATATATCATCAAAAAAGGAGCAAAGCAACTAATTAGAGGATTTATTAAGTAATAAACATTAATTAACTAACCATCACATATGTTAAATGCTGACCAACTTTGAGATTCAGGGCAACTACTTTCAGAATTAGGGTGTTGCAGCTTCAGAAGTTTCACTAAGTTAACTCGTTGAGCAAGGTACATTAAGGGGCTATAAGGTTCCCGTACTTGCGCTATTGGGTAAATGCCACAAAGGATCTGAAATGACAACAAAAAATAGGGTACAAATAATTTAAGACTGGATCAAATATTCGTCACATATGAACACAAATTCTATAACACATGTACACAGATATAACTCATCATCATCATCATTTAACATCCATTTTCCATGCTGGCATGGGTTGGACGGTTTGACTGAAAACTGGCAAGCTGGGGAGCTGCACCAGGTTCCAGTCTGATTTGGCATGGTTTCTACGGCTGGATGCTCCTCCTAACGCCAACCACTCCAATAGTGTAGTGGGTGCTTTTTATGTGTCACTGGCACAGGTGCCAGTTATGCAACACCGGCATCAGCCATGACTATGATCTCACTTGGGCGTGACAGGTTTTCTCAAACACAGTATAAACAATTTCATCTAGGTGCAAGCCATGCAGTTAAGAAGCTTGTTTCCCAACCACATGGTTTTAAGTTCAGTCCCACTGTATGGCACCCTGGGCAAGTGTCTTCTACTATAATAGCCCACAGCCGATTTGAACTAAGAAGACATTTTGTCTAGCTTTTTCTTTTTCCCTTTTTCAGTCATAGGACCACAACCATGCTGGGGAACTGCCTTGGCAGGTTTAGTCACAACCCCAATACTCATTTTCATGGTCTATGTTACGGGATGTAAACAAACTAACACCAATTCCCAAATGGTAGAGAAGGACACACACACATATATAAGTATGCATGCATGTATGTATGTATTATGTAGATAGTTATAATCCAGGCTATGTCTTCTTGAAGTACATCTGCTTATTCCAGAAATCCAAAATTGTATGTAGATGTTATATTTATGTGAGGTATGCATAAGAGTGGAAAAATACTGGAACATAGATTTTGGAGAGTAATAACATATGAAAACAGGAGATTGGAAAAAAATTTTTTGGTCTTATTTATTCACCATTACATGTTTCATTTGCTAATATGAGTTACAAAATTGTACATGCTTCTACTACATGTACAATCTTGTAACTCCTATTAGTAAGTGAAACATGTGTAATGGTGAATAAATAATACCAAAAATCATTTTCAACCTCCTGTTTTGATACACACACACATACACAACAGGCTTCCATACAGTTCCTGTCTACCATATCCATTCACAAGGCGTTAGTCAATCCAGAATGACAGAAGACACTTGCCCAAGGTGTTATGTGAAGTGGGACTGATAGATGGACAAAACTATATAACTGTTCAGTATTTAATCTGACACAGGGGAGGGGGGAACTGTTTGTGCCTCTTGAACCACATTTCCTGTAAGACACCCCTGTTTTCCTATAATCGCACCCCAGCCACCTTCCTTGTCACCACTCCACAATCTTAACTGTCACTTTGACCACCACCACATTCAGTTATTCCCTTATTCCCCCACCACCACCACCGCATCCACCACTGACTTCTTGCCATCCACAACTTTCACTTGTCTCCCACCATCACCACCTGCATTCCCTGTCACCATGCATCAGCTTTGTTGTTATCCTATTACACTACCTCCTACACAATCACATCATCACTACCCTCTCTGTCACCTACAAACCACCACCACTACTCTTTACCGGCATCCACCTGCTAACCCACCTCATCACCTTCCTTAGCCACCCACCCTGTTGTCCACTACCCCCAAATACACTCTTCCATATATTCTAAATGTATTACTCACAACACCACCACCACCATCACCATCACAATATCATCATCATGAGGAATTCCATTGTCTATTGTCTTGTGTACATTCCATTGACTAAGGACACAGTCAAACACACACACACACACTACTCAACTAGATCATACATCCTTTCCTTCATTCTGTCATATTTATCTGCTCCAAAGCTATTGTACTAAACTTGTTTATCTGATCCATCAGTGACCATCCTGTCTTTTTAAAGCTATATCTACAAATACATTATCTAAGGGGGCACCTTTCCTAATTTGAAGCAACATGGTTGTAAAGTAGTTTTAGCTGCTATTTTTAGCAGGCAGATCAACCACAGAGATACCGTGGTCAGCACTTATATACAAGACTATTTAAGATTAATCTAATGTGCCTTTCCATTATTACAGACATCATTTTCATCATCATCATTTAACATCTGTTTTTCCATGCTAGCATGAGTTAGACAGTTTGGGGATCTTGTTCAAAACGGGGGCACCAATATTTTCTTAACAAAACACTTTGAAACTTGGGACACTGGTAGAATGTGTCATATAAAACATCTTTTTCTCTTAGTCTTCTTAACAAAAAAACGTACATCGCAAGTTATTTCATGTTAAAGTTGTCGTATTTCTGTAGTTTCAACCAATGACTGACGTCCATTCAGCCGTAAAAATTAAGTGCTGACTACGTAAACAAACGATTATAGGCGGTGATAAAATTATTATTTCCTTGTCAAAAAATGGCTGAAGCATATTGGCAGTAGCTAATAAACCTTTCTATTATAGGCACAAGGCTTGGTTTTTGAGGGAAGGAGCAAGTCAATTAGGGTTAGGGTTAGGGAAAACGAACACATGTGTGTTGCCTCTGCAAAATGTCAGAAGTAATGGAGATTAAATACGCTTTACACCGCTTAAAGTGCCAAAGGAGTAAGTATAAACAGCTGAATACTTGTCAGTGATTGGTTGAAATTATCGAAATAAGACAATTTTTTTCTGTTCTATAACACAAAATAGATAAGTATACGAAGTTTGAAAGTCTTTCAGTACCAAAAACACTACATAAAACATAAATGAAAACTGGTGCCCCCGTTTTGAACAAGATCCCAGTTTGGAGCTGGTAAGCCAAGACGGCTGCACCAAGTTCCAGTGATCTATTTTGGTTTGGTTTCAACAGGTGGATGCCCTTCCTAATGCCAACATCTTTACAGAGTGTACTGGGTGTTTTTTACATGTCACCAGATTAGGTACCCTTCATGTGTCACTGGCCACAACCACAATGCACTTAGCTTGATGTGTCTTCTCAAGTCATTTTCAACATTTGTTCTAAGTTTATTACAAGTATGTTGTGTTTGTGTAATAATTTTTGATTTGCATTTTGCTTTTATGAAAGCTTACAAAAGTGTGTGTGTGTGTGTGTGTGTGCGTGTGAGGGTGTGTGTGTGTACACATTACCTGCAGTTGTTTCGGTACCCTTGATGGAAACACTAAACCTGGACAGTCACAGAGTCTTACAGTAGAAGTCAGGAATATGGTCTGGAAATGCTTGGTGTGTCCTGGTGTTCGGGATACACTGACCACCTGAAA
>NC_069001.1:8920196-8924486 GCF_001194135.2 Octopus bimaculoides | reverse complement strand
ATGAGAGAGAAAAGAGTGAGAAAAAGTGAGAGAGAGAGAGAGAGAGAAATAGAGAGAAAGAGATGAGAAAGACAGAAGAAGAGTGAGTGAGGAAAGAGAGAGTGACAGAAAGGGACAGAGAAAGAATGAGAGAGAAAAGAGTGAGAAAAAGTGAGAGAGAGAGAGAGAGAGAGAGAGAGAAAGAGAGAGAGAGAGAGTGAAAGAACAAGGGAGAAAGATAAAGTGACAGAGAAGAAGGAAATAATGAAAACAAGTTTCAGGAAATAAAACGATGCATAAATTAAAGAGAAATAAATCCAATATGTTAATTCTTAGCTGCAGGTCAGGTTCCAGTCAAGCAGACCCAACATTCCATGTATGACCATCTCATCTTATATTCAGTTATAATGTATCTAAGACTACATTATTCTATGTTTGAGATGTCAGAGATTCGGGAATTTCAGTTAAACAACAATAATTAAACACATGAAGCCGAATAAAAGTAATGGACTTAAAATGTTTTAACCCTTTTGTTAACATATTTCCATTCAAATATTTTGCCCTTCATCCCATTAACTGTTTAGTATTTAAACTGGCTATATCCGGCCCAAATATTCTACATTTTTTTTTAATGTTCAACCTGGCCAGATCTGGCCTCTCACATCTACCCTACAATGTTACTCTAAAAATAAACAACTGCAACATTATAATCTTGAAGCTTCAAGATGATGCATGATTAATTCAAAATAATGTGAATGAACAAGTATTGCAGGCCAGATTCAAAACTTGGAGTTTTGAATCTTGCCTGTGTATTAAAAAGGTTAAGAACCACTGATCTAAAACCTCTTTTCTTTCTATGCTAGTATCACTTTTTTTCCTAAATATAACTCTTAGTAATGCACAAATAGTTTGAAACAAAATTTACAAATATGCCAGAGGGGTCATGCAACATAGGCTACAGAACGTTACATGACAAGAAACAACGCAATACAGGAGTAAAGAAAGCATTAAAATAAATGGGAGCAACTAAAAATGATATGGGTATATATAAAACACAACCTTCTTGCCAACCAGTCCATTCATCAAAGAAGATTTGCCTACATTAGGGTAACCTGTCAAAAGAAGAGAAAAACAAACATCTGTTCAAGTCTGATTGGTTTCTGATAGAAAAGGGATGAGGTAAAAACAGTTTTACTTTTTTTTTGTTTTTTGTTTTTATGCAAGGCTTAGTTAAAGGAAGACAGAATTATAGGTGACAGAATTGCTATGAAGTTTTATTTCAATGACTGAATAATACATTACCAATACATCCTAGAGTAACGACACCGTCTTTGTAGCGTACGTGTTTCTGGAAACAGGTGTCAAGTACATCATTGTGGACGGTGGAGACAAGATCTGATTCATCTGCGCCAGTGTTAGCTTCAATCTTCTTCTTCCAAGACGAGAGGTCAACTTCAATAAAAGACAATAAAATAAATATTTAGTTTAGAAACAAGTTTCTTCTGGCATTGACAATGGGGTAACAGATAACTGTTTAAAGGACAGAGGGTGAAGTATCAAAGGGCAAGTGTGAACAGTTCATGTACATTTTATAAGCATGATCTCTTAAACAATCATATTTTACTGGTCATAGGCACAGGCATAACTCTGCGGTTAAGAAGCTCACTTTGTAACCACATGGTTTTGAGTTCAGTTCTGCTGTGCAGTATCTATGTATCTAATTTATCCAACAATCCAGAGAGAAGATATCAGAACAGTTAGGAAAAATAAAATTCATTCTGATGGACTCATAATGAATCCAAAGGACAATAGCTCTGAATTTCCCCCTTTTTCTTTCCTTCATGAAACACTATAAAATAGAAAAGGAAAAAGTCAATTGCTTCAGAGAACACAATACTAATCTACTATCCACATTTTTATAGTTTTTTTGTCTCTTTTTATTTTACACAAGATGCTATAGAGAGAAATAAAACCTTGAGTCATGTGACTGCAAAGCAAACTTCATAAGAACACAGCTATGTCTGCATCAGTGCTACAGAAACCAACCTTAAACACAGATCCCAATAATGCTTCCAGTTTGTAAGCATGAGATGAGAAAGAACAATAAGGAAATAAAATATTAGAAGCAGAGACAAAAATGTATTCAGGTAAGGACAGGACAGGTATGGGGGGAATGCACCGTTGCAACATGTGGGTCATTCACCATTTGTTGGTTTATTCCCAGGTCCTCCCAGGTAACTTGTTGAGCAGAGTCCCATCTCTGTAAGATACGTTCTCAGCCACTGTGGCCATGCAGCTTGTGGTTGACCTACACGAGGTGTCTGCCCAGCCAGATCTTCAGAGAACACAATAAGCAAGGCCTAACTCTGAAAATCAAACAACATGGCCAAACAGTCTGAGCTCAGACTGTTTGTTTGGCTCAGACAAAATGCATTAATAGCAAACAATATAGATTAAAATATAATACTTACCATCATCTTTTACTATACTCTGACAAGCATGCCACAGGGCTAAGGGACCAATAGCACTGAATTTTCCCCTTTTCTTCCGTTTATGAAGCACTATAAAATAGAAAAGAAAAAGGTCGATTGCTTCAAATAATTCTATATCAAAAGAAATGAAATGGTATCAAAACTTGGTAAACTCTAGATATTATTGTTCTTGTTGTTAACCTGAGCAGACCTATGATATTGGTGTGTTTACATCCCCATAACTTAACAGTTCAGCAAAAAAATATATATATTGGCAAAACTGATACTGTCAAATAAAATTAGTCAGCCACTCTCCAACATCAAGAACACAGAGAATTAGTGACTGACTAGTAATTAAAACGAAAATAAATAGAATAAGGGTCACTACTAATTTGATCTGAACTTTCTTAGACAGGATAAACCAACAAAGAAATGAAAGAGAATAAACCTCAGTGCAAGACAATAGTGAATTTACTCAGAAAACATTGCCCTTATTGTTCACCTGCATGAATGGACACTGTAACCCCCAACTCTTTGGCCTTCCTGTATCTATTGATAATAACGGAAGTAAAAATCTCTGAAATATTAGAAACTTAGAATGAGCTAAGTACTCCAGAAAACTGAAGTAGACAAACAAGCCATCTTTACACTGTGACAGGACAATGATAAAACAGAAACAAAAAACTATATTCTTAGAAGGGATTGTTGACATATTTACACACACACACACACACACACAAATACATTAACACAAAGATTTATACATACACTCAAAAACACACAAATTCGCACGTAGGCAGGTAGAGAGATAAGATCTTGAAAATTCTGTGCCAAAATTAGGGACTGAAAACTATACCAATCATCAAACAAGATTCCATTGCATAGTACCAAAGCCCCAATCCTCTTTATCTAGAAGAAGGACCCAATACTGTAACAGCTCATGGCTCAAAGTCCCACTACTTTTTGATACCTACCCTGAAAAACACAAAAGAAATATACAAGGGATGGAGATAAGTGTATTCAAAAAAATACCTAGATATCATTTTATCAGAGGGCCCAAATAAACCTACATTACAGAAAAGAACACAAATAAAGAAAGTGAATATCCAATTCCTCCATTTACCAAAAATCACCCACAGAATGGCTGTGATAACAAATTAAAAGTGACAGTAATGGGAACATCCCTGCATGGCTGCAGCTGATTGGCTGGAACAGGTAAACAAGCATAAATGATGGTTGATATATGCATGCATAGATGCATACAATGCTTACATATACATACATAAATATATATACATATAAATATATACATACATACACACATATATAAATATATATACACATACACACACACACACACACACACATATATAAATATATATACACATACACACACACACACACACACATATATATATATATATATATATGTATATATATATATATATATATATATATATACATAAACACATAATTAAATATATATACACATACACGCATATATAAATACATATACACATACACACACATATATATACATATATATATATATATGTATATATATATACATATATATATACATACATACATATTCATACATACATATACATACACATACATACATATACATACATTCATATAAACACCTATATATATTCATATATATATACAGACACACATACATGCATAAATAAATATAGATATATAAGCACAAGCATATATATATAATACATTCATTCATACATATACACACACACATATATTCTGTATATTGTATACAAATACATATACTATTTCATGACACCTATACACACACTTTATATATATATATATGCATGTA
>NC_069001.1:8912529-8919257 GCF_001194135.2 Octopus bimaculoides | reverse complement strand
ATATATATATATATATATATATATATATATATATACATATATATATATATATATATATAATATGTGACAATTAGTTGGTTGTCATAATAAAACTCAGAGTTTTGGATGCCGGGGATGAAGTCTGCTCCGGCATCTCATCCGTTACTAACCCCAACTCGAAACTATGAGTTTTATTATGACAACCAACTAACTAACATATTATATTTATATATAAATTCCTCTATTTACATAATATCAAGGTCTCATTCATTCTTTTGTTGTGATATTATTATTATTGATATATATATATATATACATATATTTATACATATTCCAGCATTAGTTAACTTATGAGCGTATTATCTAAAACAGCAGTTCACAGCCACAGATTCTGGGAATGCATGCAGCCCTCAAGCACCATTCCAGTGGCCCCTGGTAGTCTTAAATGTTTCTTTAATTGACTTGTGTTTTATATATTTTTTTTTTTTTTTGGTGCAGCCCACTAAAAGAAATCCAGGTTTTGGCTCTGTCCTGGCTATTAAAAAGTTTGAGAACAACTGGTCTAAAGTGCCCTTACTTTCAAAGACAGTAAGGTAAGACTTAAGGGAAATATGTCTGCTTTTTTTAATAGCATGAATAAACATATGGAAGTGCCTTTCATAGCTTTTATTTCCTTGTAGCAAGAAAATAAAGATGTAAAACAAAAGAAAAATCCTTAATTATTCGCAAATTCATTGCTTCCTAATTAACAATCAGGGACAAAGTGGGAATTCATCCATTTTGACATTTTCTGTATCATTTCCTGTCTGTTCATCTTACATCATGCTTCACTTGCCTTTCTGATAAATTTTTATCATTTAGATATCATGTTATGTTTTCTCTTCCACAAACTTCCTTCAATAATTTCCCTTTGGCAAAAAAGTCACCTCTGAGAATGTTAAATACAAGCATACATACATATATCATATGTATACACACACACACACAACTATCATCGTCATTATCATCATTTAGCATCATTTTTAACATTCTCTTTTTCCTACTTGGATAGGAAAAAGAACTTAACTGCAGTTATTGGTGGTCCAAAGCAGCTATACAATTTATGCAGGTGTCTTCTTAAAACACTGTCTGGTTAAAAAAGACATATCAAATGCCATGATAAATCTAAAGTCTAAGTTCAAGAGGTGGTCAGACTCTGCATAATGAGTAGACAACCACCATATATATATATAAATATATATATATATAAATATATATATATATATCATCATCATCATTTAATGTCCTTTGTCCATGCTGGCATTAGTTAGACAGTTTAACTGAGCTGGCACGTTGGACAACTGCACCAGATTCCAGTCTGATTTGACATGGTTTTCTATGGCTGGATGCCCTTCCTAATGCCAACTACTCTGAGAGTGTAATGGATGCTTTTACGTGCCACCAGCTCACCCATATGAACTGCTTCAAATACTTAGTCAGCGCTATGCTCATCCCTCATATTGATGTTGCCAATTTCAATAAAAGATATTCCAGCAATATGATGTGTTTTTCACATTTTCTAACCATGAAAACAATTTCATAAAAACTCCAAGTTTAATACTGTATACTCATACACCGAGTTTTAAATGTAAAAAGTGGGTCATCTTCAACGGAATTTCTTAATTTGTTGTACATGTATATTTTAGCTAACATTTTGATTGCCAGCATCAGTACCTGGTACACATTTAAGATATGATATGGTAGGGTAGGGTATTAAGATATTCTAAATGAGGAGGGTGGTCGATGCAGGAGAAGTGGCTAAAAGGGGTCGATGCAGAAGAAGACACAAAAGGGGTCGATGGTCAAAAAAGTCTGGCGACCTCCGCATTAGATAATGTATCCTGCATATACTGTCTGAAAGAAGTGAATTCCCCAGAACGATCACCAAACGCTCTTTGAGTGTAAGTTTACTCAAAGACGACCAACTTGGGACTAAACAACTACAACCACTACTACCACCAGCACCACCAATATTACAACCACCACAAATACTGCTGCCGATTTCTTCAAATATTTATGTCACAAGCTATAAAACAGTTTATGCATAGAGAATAAATAATAACGAACCTTATGCTGTCCTAGTGTACCCTACCCCACCCCACGGAATAAGAGTGAGTCTTTTGTTCATATAAAAGTTAATGAAGTGCTTTTCATGGGATATTCATTATTCTGGAATAATGAATATAATATAAATAATAATTAGAAACAGGTGGTGACAAGTGGAGTAATCATTTAGTAAATTTTATAGGTATATTCAATATTTGTAGGTATCAATCATCAAAGTTATTATCCGTATTTAAAATTTTTTTAATTGCTGATACAAACATGGTTGTGTGGTAAGAAGCTTGCTTCCCAACCATATGGTTCTGGGTTCAGTCCTACTGCGTGACACCTTGGGCAAGTGTCTTCTACTATAGCTCCAGGCCGACCAAAGCCTTGTGAGTAGATTTGGTAGATGGAAACTGAAAGAAGCCCATCGTGTGTCTTTGTATCTGTGTTTGCACCCCCACCACTACTTGACAATTGGTGTTGATGTGTTTATGTCCTGTAATGTGGCAGTTCAGCAAAAGAGATCAATAGAATATATACCAAGCATAAAAATAAAATACGTGGTACCAGCATGAGTGCATCTTATGTGGCATAGACACAAGTGCATTTTATGTGGCACTAGGCCTTGTTTGTATGACAATAATGCTCATTTACAGCCATCGCATTGTCTACACAAGGGTACACACAAACACACACACACAATAAGCTTCCTTCATGTTCCACCTACCAAATCCACTCACAAGGCTTTGGTCGGCCCAGAGCTATACAATAGAAGACACTTACAAGTATATTGCTATAGATAAAATAACCTTTCTTTTTCACCATGAGACAGCCTCTACATGGTTACTCAACATTGTAGAAAAAGCAGCTAAATCTCCTTCAAATCACAGCCTACAATCTCAAAAATGGAAAGACATAGTGAAGTACATATAGCCAAAGATACATTGGACAGGAGGATCCTGAACTCAAGACCACATGGTTAGGACGTAAGGTTTAGGCATTGGTTCACCATCAGTCACATTTCTGCTCCCTCATAGCACAATTAATTAAATAATGCAGTTATAGGCATACTTTCACTGCTTTAACCCTTTAGTGTTCACATTATTCTGCCATAATTAATGCTATTTTATCCACATTGTTTTGAACTAATCATGCATTATCTTGTAGCTATGAGATTTTGATGAGGTAGCTGTTAATCTTTAAAATGTTATTGTAGAGTTGGTGTGAAAGACTAGATCTGGTCAGTTTGAACATAGAATAGGCAGAATACTTTTGGCCAGATATGGCTGGTTTAAATGCTAAAGGGTTAAAGTGCCATGGTGATAAAACATAGCCAGAAGGGGAGGAGAGAAAGAAACTGTACTTTCACTCTGACCAACACCAATAAATCTCTACTGGACCACTCCTGTGCCCCATCCATCCAAACAAGTCCATTATTTCCCAACACAACAAACCTGTCCAATGCTGATTGCTGCAAACCAGTCAGCTAATCACTTATGCATTACCTTACAATATAAATGCATCAGAAAGGAGTGGGTTATTATGTTGAAAATATTTGTTCTCTTGTCTTCTGTTTTGTTTTTGTTGCTTTTTCTGTCGCGTCACCCCCACCAACCAAGAATAAAACTAACAGAATATCTAATTGTTAGTGGACAGGTAATACATTCTTACCTGTACTTACTGCATAGTTAATGTAATATATAAGACATTTGGTCCATTATTAATTTGTACTTCCACCATATGCATTAGCAATGTAAAAGCAAACATACTGGCCAGGTAGTAAAAATAAATATAAACATTATATCGGATAGAAATGTATATATATATATATATATGACCATGTGTAACCTGGTTTTTAGAATAGATACGCAGTATCCCTGTTTGTTGTAAGAGGTGTCTAAAATGGTTGGATTCAAGAGAAGCATCCAGTCACAAGATAATGCCTCAAAATGTTCCATCCAATATAAACCAGCATGGATTAGTAGATTTCTGACCTCACACATGCACACACACACACACATACATACACATATAAACAAACAGTCACATGCAGAAGAATAGGGGAAGTATGGCCAAATAGTTAAGACAACTGCTTCACAATCGTGAGGTTTTAGGTTCAACCCTACTGCATGGCATCATGGGAAAGAGTCAGTTTCTAAAACTAGGGTCAACACAGGCCTTGTAAATGGAAATAGGCTGGTGGAAACTGTGCAGAAGCCCATCAAATAGACTGTAACTGTAGTTCAAAGCATCATCCTTGACCCATATTATCACAGTGGTTCTGAGAATTATGCTAAGAGTACACATGTATGTGGATTACTCAACCACACACAAATGCTGATTCAATGAGCTTAGTAAATAAGTTAAACAATTCTAACTGAAATCCATCATAGTCATTCCATGTCTTCCATGTTGTCTTCCATACTGGCATAATAGATTGGATAGTTTTATAGGATCTGACAGGTCAGAAGAATTCATCATGCTACAGTGTCTGCATTGACATGTTTTTTACAGCTAGATGCTCTTCTGAACAAAAACCAATTTACTGAGTGTACATATCCTATGTTTACAAGGCAAAATTATTTTTGGATACAAATTCAAAATTTAGCACTTCAATGATATATAAATTATATGGGCTTTTATTTTCTTTATATGATCTAGCCTTAACCACACAGACACATACACACAAATGTATGTGTGAGCATGGGATTGTGTGCGTGTGTGTATACTTCTTTATGTATGTGCGTGCACACACACACACACACACACACACACACATATACATACAGACACACAGACAGGTATACACACACATACTCACACACACAGACATATATATCTTCTTTTATTTGTTTCAGTCATTTGACTTCAGCCATGCTGGAGCACCGCCTTCAGTTGAACAAATCGACCCCAGGACTTATTCTTTGTAAGCCTAGTACTTATTCTATCGGTCTCTTTTGCTGAACCGCAAAGTTAAGGGGACGTAAACACACCAACATCGGATGTCAAGTGATGGTGGGGGGACAAACACAGACACACATATACATATATATATATATATATATATATATATATATATACATATACATATATATATACATACATACATACATACATACATACATACATACAAGAGGCTTCTTTTCAGTTTCCATCTACCAAATCCACTCACAAGGCTTTGGTTGGTCCAGGGCTATAGTAGAAGACACTTGCCCAAAGTACCATTCAGTGGGACTGAACCCGGAACCATGTGGTTGGTAAACAAGCTACTTACCACACATGCACACACACAGACACACATATCTCCATTTGTGTATGTATGTGTATTGATATATGCGCAGAAGCATATACATACATGCATATATACATATGTAAACGCTTATGTGTGTTTTAAACTGTCCTCTACTTTTAAATAGCAGAAAGCAACCACAGCTGAAGTGAACACAAACATTCTATTCTTACAGTAAATGAATATCTCAGCTCTCAAGCAAAGTGCAAAAAAAAAAAAAAGACAAAATAGAAAAAGAAAAGAAAAAAGACCATCACAGCAAATATTAATCAGTCAACTAATTATTCATTTTTATCTCCATAGCAACTAATCAAACTAATCAAGCAGTTTATTCTATGCTATTACTACTAATGTACGTACTACACCCACTCGAGACCTTTCTGGTAGAAAGTCTACTAGTAATAATTAATCCTCATTTTTTAAGCTATTGTTACTGTTACGTTTGGTGTAATTGTCTTTGATATAGTGTCACTGTAACTCTAGGTCTTGCTGACCTCTTCCTTATGGTAAAGTTCATTGAACACTAACAGTAAAAAATCTGCACAGAATGTCTAACAGAAAGCTCACAAAACTTACAAATTATATATTTACATATATTGTCTTGTAAGTACTTGGTGGCCCTGTCAGTACAGGTGCCACTTAAAAGTACCCAGTCCACACTGTAAAGTGGTTGGTGTTTGGAAGGGCATCGAGCTGTAAAAACCTTGCCAAAACTGACAACGCCTGTACTTCATCATCATCACTGTTTAACGTCCGCTTTCCATGCTAGCATGGGTTGAACGATTTGACTGAGGACTGGTGAAACCAGATGGCTACACCAGGCTCCAACCTGATTTGGCAGAGTTTCTACAGCTGGATGCTCTTCCTAACGCCAACCACTCCAAGAGTGTAGTGGGTGCTTTTACGTGCCACCAGCACGAAGGCCAGTCAGGAGGTACTGGCAACGGCCATGCTCAAAATGGTGTATTTTACGTGCCACATAAAAAGCACTAAGTTCACTCTGCTGAGTGGTTGGTGTTAAGCAGGGCATCCAGCAGTAAAATTCCTGCCAAAACAGCCACAGATGTCTGGTGTAGGCTTCTGCCTGGCCGACTCTTGTGAAACTGTCCCACCCATGCCAGCATGGAAGGTGGACATTAAACGATGATGATGATGATGATGATGATGATTTTATATGTTAAATAGTAATGATGATGATATCAATCATCATCATCATTTTAACATTCCCTTTCCCAAGCAGGGGGTCAATGGAATTTGTTGGGGCAGATTTCAAAATGAAGCAAAACTAATAGAAAGATGGAAAATATTGTTTATTTTTGTATCTTTTCACTTTATTTATTATCTGAAAAGTTTATTCGATCAGACCCTTACA
>NC_069001.1:8910732-8912429 GCF_001194135.2 Octopus bimaculoides | reverse complement strand
CCACTTCCCTTAATGTCCTAAGTACGTGCTTATTTTGTTTAATTGTTAATCTAGCACTGCTTCTGAGGCCACCTAAGGCGTAACACTTACTGAAATACCTTATGGATTAACTATGATTAAAGAACCTTTTTCTGAGAATTGAATGAACAGAGACTACTGAACTGATTTACAAGCATAAGGGATAAAGTCGAAAAAGGCAAAAATACTTGGCAGAATTAGAAGCTTGAGTTGGCTTGGCTGTGTGGTATGAAATTAGTTCAACTAAACCCTTCAAAGCTGTGCTCCAGCATGGTCACAATTCAGTAAATCAATTTTGAAAAAAAAAAAATTTAAAAAACGACATGTACACATACATGCACAAGCATGTAAACAGCCGTGTACACACATGCTTGTGTGTGTATGCTATAACAAATAGACATGGACACACAAACACGTATGTGTATGTATAGCTAGAATTTCAATTATGACCCCTCTAGTGAAATAAGTGAATGGGAGGACTTAGCAATTGTATATATTATTATGTTACTTGCATGTTTTGTGGTCTCATCAGATCAGTATTGAGTGTGGAGGGGGGTGGGGGTGGATGAATGACGGTCCACTGAGAAACAGAAATAAAGAGAAACACAAAACTTCTTAAGTAAAAATCACTCTAAAAGACACACATGCACACACACACACATATATATATATACATACACATCTTTTATCTTTTACATGTTTCAGTAATTAGACTGCAGTCATGCTGGAGCACTGCTTTTGAAAAATTTTTAGTTGAATGAATCAAGCTCAGTGCTTATTTTTTTTTTTTATTCAAGTCTGGTACTTATTTTATCACTCTCCTTTGCCAATTCACTAAGTTACAGGGGCATAAACACACCATACCAGTGTCAAGCAGTGGTGGGGGGACAAACACAGATACAAAGAGACACACAATTTCCATGAACCAAATTCACTCAGAGGGCTTTGATTAGCCCAAGCCTATTGTACGAGGTCTGATCAATAAGTATCCGGACTGTTGCCATAGTAACAAAGCTAAAGCATGAAGAGTGAATCCGCTTGACAAAGATTGACCGTAAACTATGCTGTTCATGCACACTAAGTTTTAACATTGTAGCTCACTTCCACTGTTTACAGCACTGCTTGGAAGGAACGTGTGTAGCATGTGATCGTTGCATTGACCATGACAGAGAAAGTTGTCGTGCTAATACCTGCTCAGAAGCTTATGCAAAGTTGCAAAAAATGTATGGAGAGGAGTGCATGAGCTGCACACAAGTGTATGAGTGGTTCAGCAGTTTCCAAGATGGCCGAAAAAATGTTGATATGCTATGGGCACAGGTATGGCTGTGTGGTTAAGAAGCTTGCTTTTCAACCATGTGGCTTCAGGTTCAGTCCCACCGCATGGTACCTTGGGCAAGTGTCTTCCCCTATAGCACCCGTCAAGTCAGTGCTCCACCATAGCCACAGTCCGATAATTGAAACAAGTCAAGAATAAAAAAGTAAAAATAGCTTTCTATATTATTTGTAAATTTTTAACTTTAAAACAACATTTTTAATACACTTTCCATATGAAGTGAACCTGCAATTTTAGCTTTTCATCTATCTCCTGTATGACATGAAATCAAACATATTGAAGTAGTGGCCCCTTCTTCTATAAAAAAAAAAGTATAATATTTGATGATTCATTTGTTTTTCGATAT
>NC_069001.1:8909078-8910508 GCF_001194135.2 Octopus bimaculoides | reverse complement strand
AGATTGATGCTAGTGACTATTCAACTGAACAGCAATTGTTAGATAATACAAAACAAAACAAAAAAAAAACCGGCTTCCTTTGTAAATATTTATAATATTAATGAGGATGATGTAGATAATAATGAAGAAGATGGTGGTGGCAGTGTTAACGATGGTGATAATGATGGTGGTGGTGGTGGTGGTGGGGGTTCTAGTGGTGATGGTGATGGTGGTGGTGGTCATAGTGATAATAGTGATGATGATATCAATAATGATGTTGATAATGATGATGGTGGTGATGATAATGATGATAATGCCAACACTGATGATGATGATGAGGGTGGTGTAGGTGGTTGTAGTGATGGTGGTGGTGGTGGTGGTGTTGATAGTAATGGTGGAACGAGTTGTTGGTGAGGATAATGATGATGGTGGTGGTGATGTTAATGAAGAACAGGGTGGTAGCAGTGGAGAAAATGATGGTGCTGGTGATGATGATGATTATGATGAAAGGCAGTGATGATAATAATAATGATGATGATGATCAACAACATTAACAGCAATGACAGCTTATTGTTTATAATTTCTTCATCGTGTTTTCAATGTTGCCTATGTCTACCTACGCAGTTTTTCTTCTTAGCAACAAGTACATAACATTAAATCAGTTTATTCATTAAACAACATGCCTATAATAGGCAAACAATGAAGGCCTCCACAAGGTTGCAACACTTGCTGAAAATAGTAGCTAATTATCTCGTTAATCCATATGCTACCGTCTTAAAAAGTGAAAGAAGAACACATTGGACAATGTAGTCCAAGATGGACAAAAAAGATGGGATGATCACAGCTGGAAAATCTTTGATCATAGATCTGTTTGATCAGGGCTGATTTGGGACCGAAACAATAACAAACACTACCATTGCTAGAAATATCAACCAAATCTCACTCAAATCACATTTTATACCTGTGGACCCCTTTGACTCTTATTTTACTCAGATGGACACTCCTAGCCATTTGATGTTTAAAAAATCATATTATATTTTTGTAATCAAATATTATTAGGGGCTGTATGAAAAAATTGTTAAAATATTTTGTGGATTGTAGATGTGTAACCAATTTATTGCAGATGAATTTTAACAACAAAACCTTTTATGCACCTCACTTGAGAACCACTGATTTAGATCCTTCCAACTCCTGTGTCTCTCTCCCTTCTTTTCATCATTTATTTATATTGTGTCCACTCCCCCAGTCCTTCTTCCTGAGGACAACAACCCCCCTGGAATTCCCTCTCTATCCATATTTTCCCCAATGCTATCAACCTGCAGCAGCTGTTCAAAATAAACACTAACCACGGCAAGCTCATTGATCACAGAGGGGCTGTGAAGGGCCACGAAAGCAAATCCACTTCCTCCAAACCAAAACCATCAAAAAAAACAAAAGAAAAAAAAAAAAAA
>NC_069001.1:8908352-8909068 GCF_001194135.2 Octopus bimaculoides | reverse complement strand
AAAAAAAAAAAAAAGAAGAAACAGTAATAATAAACTCAGAACTATTTCTATATTTACTATTTTTTTCCAGCTCACATTTCTAGTGTTTCTATAAAAACAGGCAAGGAAAATAAATTGCCATTGTTTAATTAGTAAAGGAGTTTTATGTTCTGTTATTTTTATGTGCTCACTTCTTCATACACTGGACAGATTACAACATCAGTAAAATGTTGTTCAATCAGGCATGGTGTTTGGATGGTTTTTGCTCTTTATTTACAGGACTGCCTCGCTTGTTTGTATAAAGGATAAACACACAGCCAAGAGTTTTTTTTATTATTATCATTTATATTGTTAATCATTTCAAAGGAGAATTAAACCCTTAGATAAGTACATTAGTACTTATTAATCAGTTAATAATAACAATAATAATAATAATAATAATAATAATAATAATAATGTGATTGGTGATGTTGAAAACAAAACAAGAAAATAAACAAGGAACATAAAATGGTGAGATGGCGCTATTTTTGTTGCTGTTGCTGTTGTTTAGCCCCAGGTCAGTCCTGATTGAGGTTACCTATGATCAGAAGCATTCCTTTTGATCATGCCAAACCAATTGGCACATCGAAACGTTCGAAAATGACTCATTATATTATCTCCACATAATTAAATCAATGGCTAACTAGCCCAGTTGACTTGCTTCTTCTTGTGTTTGTTTCTCCATTCTCCACATAATT
>NC_069001.1:8903776-8907969 GCF_001194135.2 Octopus bimaculoides | reverse complement strand
ATATTATTAATGAGTTTATTAATTTATTAATAATATAAAAACACACACACACACACACACACATATATATATATATATATATATATATATATATATATGACAGGTTTCTTTCAGTTTCCATCTACCAAATCCATGAGAGCCACTGCCTGGTACTGCATCCGGGCATTTATTATTATTATTATTATTATTATCATCATCATGATTATAATTATTATTACCATCATGGCAGCATTTCATCTGTCTTCATGCTCGAAGTTCAAATTCTGCTGAGGTTAACTGTGTCTTTCCTCCTTTCGGAGCTGATAAAATGATTACCAGTCAAGTACTGAGGCTGTTGTTGTCTGTTCCTTCTCGAACCATGCCTGGTTCATAAGGGCCGGCTTCCCAGTTTCATTGGCGAACAGGTTCCCCACCTGAATGGGACACCGGTCCGTCGCAGGTGAGCTGCTAGATGCAAGAGGAAAGAGTGAGACAAAGTTGTGGCAAAAGTGTCAGCACAAGTTTGCCATTACCCTCTGCTGGAGCCGCATGGAGCTTAGGTGTTTCGCTCATAAACACATGCATCGCCTGGTCTGAGATTTGAATCTGTGATCCCTCAACTGCGAGTCCACTGCTCTAACCACTAGGCCACATGCCTCCACTAATTGAGTACTGAGGCTGCTGTCATCAACTTACCCACTCTCCCAAAATTGCTGGCCTTGTGGAAAAATTTGAAATCATTATTATTATTATTACTATAACTATTACTACTATTATTACAACATGGTAGCGAGTTTGTACAACAAGTAAAGCATTGGAGAAAATTTGCAGGCTTTATCTAGATCCCTTTCTATGCTGAGCTCAAATCCCAGACAGATCGATTCTCCAAGAATCAATAATAAAATATACTATCAATCAAATGCTAGTCAATTCAATCATCTGTCTCAATTCCTTGCAATTTTTGGCCTTGTGCCCAGGTTTGATATAAGTTCTCACTGGAGTCGACTCTGCTTTTCATCCTCCCTGGATCAATAAAATAACTACCTTTCAAATAGTGAATTCAATAATGACAAATGAATCCTTCCTTACTTAGTACTGCAGAAAATGGAGACAAGCACCAACCTAGCCAATAGACCATGGACAGAATAGTAATAAATATCAATCAAAATCAGTTTTCTTCTCTTTTTCTTCAGTCTGTCTGCGAATATACATGTCCCTTCTCTCTCATACACACATAAAAAAAATTTGATCTATTCACCGATTCACTCCACTCCTCTGATTATTGATGCCCAGCTTATCTCTTAAATCACAACACACCATCCAGTACAGCGCCGACTACTTGCCGGTCACACTACATCGCATTTGTTCCTAACATACATACAGCAGGACTTCTAGGAGGACAGAAAGAAAGACAGAGGGAATGAACTAGAAAGAGAAAGAAAGAGAACAATAGAGATAGAGAAAGAGATATATGGTGAGAGAACGAAAGAAAAGGGAGTATGAAAGAGAGAAAGCTGAAAGGATCCCCTTATCAACAGGATGTTTGCATTCAGGATCAATTTGATGATATGAGTAATAGAACAGGTTTGTTATGTCACATAAGCCTGTATAGCAGCTCAGTCTAATAGCTTGGTTTAATCTCATCATTATATACCATCATATCAACAACAATGAGAAACATTATGTGGTCTCTTGACCTGCCAGAAAAAGCAGCCAAATCCCCCTATGATGACACCTCCACTGTCTTCAAAACAGGAAGGATTCATTTAACAATGTAATCCTATACAAAAAAGATTGGAACTGAACCTGAAACAACATGGTTTGAAAGCAAGCTTCTTAACCACACAGTCACATTCATCTTTAAAAAAATTAAAGGACACATTTGATGACATAGTTCTGGATATTATGGCTCAATAAAAACAAAAGTCAAGATGGTCAAAGATGGAAGGCCTTTGAAAATAGATTTATCAATCAGGATTGACTTGGGGGCAAGGGGTTAATAAAAAAAAATATCAAAAATAATCTCATGAAATTAAATAAATCAAATTTTGTTCTCTACCTTTACCAGGATCCGCTGTTTGGAACTTTGAATTATTTTTGTTATTTGGAAATGATGAGAAGCACACAATATGCAATTTTGGAAATTTCTCTTGAAAATAGTGTTTCCAGGCTATAACAAGAGCTGGAGGTACAAGGTCAAACTTGTTGAGAATCAGGATTAAAGATTTTCCTAAGTCGTCGATAACATGGTCGTATAATGCTGGCGAAAGGTGAACAGCCTGTAGAAGGAACAGAGAAACTAAATGTTAAAAAGTATAAGAAAGGTCACTAGGAGGTTGGACAAAATGCCTTCGGGTATTAAGTTATGGCCCTTCATGTTCTGAATTCAACTTTGACTATCCTTGTAGGGTCAATACAATAGGGTATCAGTGAAGCATTAAGATTAGTATAATTGACATAGTGGACAGGCATAGAACTCAGGGGTTATTGAGGTATATAAGCCACCACACTGCAACAAGAACTGGTTCTTTTATTGAAAAGACATGCGTACCTTAATGCAATTCTCAGGTCAAATCAGTTATCAGCTGAGTGGACAGGAGCAACATGAAATACAGTGTCTTGCTCAAGGACACAACACACTGCCAGGAATTGAACTCACAACCTTGCAATCATGAGCCCTAACCATTCAGTCATATGCCTTTATGACAATAGATGTTATAGTATCAGGCTTTGCAGGTATTTGGTTGCATAAGAATATGTGCTGTGGTAGTTTATTGGGTGTTAGTCAAATAAATTTAATGTGCTGCGTAGATTGAATTGCTTTATTATTATTATTATTATTATTATTATTATTATTATTATTATTAATCTTCATAAAATTCAGTTTTATAGTTAATTACATAGGGCAAACAATACTGAAAGGGAAAAGCTGGATAAAATAATGTCCCCGTTTATCATTCAATGAATAATAAAATATACATACAAAGATATGTATAATGATATACAATTTATAAACGGGCAATTAAACATTGTCCACTGCTACTTAGTATTCAGCTAAATGAACAATCTTAGGTTTTTCCATGAAATTCAGACATAGTGAAAGTACCACAGCAGCTAATTGCCTTTTTATGGGTACAACAGAGGGATGGACAGAGAGAGAAATGGAGACATAATTGGTAGCTTATTTTTACTGTAGGGTACAACATTGGCAGAATAGTTAGAGCATTAGATAAAAAATGCTTTCATTACAGCTCTTTACATTTGGAGTTCAAATCTTTGCCGTGTCACTTTTGCCCCTCATCTTTCCAGGGTTAATATAATTGACTGTTTCTTATCCCAAAATTTCTGGCCTTAAAAAAAAAACATTATTACTGTTACTATTATTATCATTGTTGTTGTTGTTATCGTTGTTTAGTATACTGAAAGTAGGTGAGCTTATAGAATTAGAGTAGGTAAAATAAGAACAAGTCAAACAATACTTACAGGATGTCTTATGTCTATGATGAGGAGTATTATATCCGACATTTCCAATACTCTCCACAGTTGTCGCCATGTCTCGAGATTCAGTTCAAAATAACTGAGTTCTTTAGGGCTGTACTGGGAATGGATATTATCAAGGTACTTCTGTAAATAGAAAATAAAAGGTAATTTACATATACCTACATGCATATCTATATCTATCCATCTATATATACATTGATCTATATATAAGGTCAACAAGAAGAGTACTCCGTCTAATGATAGTCTGATATTAATGCATGCGTTTCACTATACATGTATTACACACCTACGTGAAACTATTAGTAGCATGTGTAATACATGTGGAATGAAATGCGTACATTAATATATATATATGTGGTGAGGCAAGACCTTCGTACATTGGGCCTCACCGAGGCGATGACTACTGACCGAGACCTTTGGAAATGTGCTGTGCGTGAGAAGACCCGGCAAGCCAAGTAAGATCGTTGCCAGTGCCCCTGGACTGGCTCTTGTGCGGGTGGCACATGAGATGCACCATTTTGAGCGTGGCCGTTGCCAGTACCGCCTGACTGGCTCCCGTAGGATTTTCGAGTGAGATCGTTGCCAGTGCCCCTGGACTGGCTTGTGCGGGTGGCACATAAAAGACACCATTTCGAGCGTGGCCGTTTTCGTGCGGGTGACACGTAAAAGCACCCACTACACTCTCTGAGTGGTTGGCGTTAGGAAGGGCATCC
>NC_069001.1:8901520-8903323 GCF_001194135.2 Octopus bimaculoides | reverse complement strand
TATATATATATATATATATATATATATATATATATGTATACACACACACACACATTTACATGCATAAATACATAATGCATACATATATAACCAGTATCATCATCATTTTTAAAGTCCACTTTTCAATACTTACATGAAGTTAGACAGAATTTTGTGAGGTAGATATTCTACAGCCACATGCCCATCCTGTCACCAGTCCTCACCAGTTTCCAAGCAAGGTAATATTTCCTCATGACCAGACAGATTTTCACGAAAGATTGGAAACAAAGAACACCACATGTGACACAACCATCACACAATACCAAGGCAAGGATTCAGTAACATACAAACAAATACACACACACACACCTATACATACAACAAGATTCTTCCTGTTTCCATCTACGAAGTTTACTCACAAGGGTTTGGTCAGACCAGGGCTAAAGTAGAAGACGCTTGTCGAAGGCGCTCTGCAGGAGAACTGAAGCAAACTTCTTACCACACAGCCATATCATTATCTATAGTCACACCTATTTATCAAATTATTAAGAACACATTTCCAAAATCTCTTGTTAGAAAATCAGAAGCCGCCAAACAACCTAAAATAGAGACTAAAATTTTCCTTATGACAAAGACATTAACATATAGGCATGGTTCTGGGTTCAGTCCCATTGTGTGACATCTGGGGCAAAAGTCTTCTACTATACCCTCAGGTCAACCAAAGCCTTGTGAGTGGATTTGGTGGACAGAAACTGAAAGAAGCCTGTCACACATACATACACACATATAATTATCATCCTTCAACATCTATTTTCCAAGCTGACATGGGTTAGACAGTTGATCAGAGATGGCAAACCAGAGAGTTCAACCAAGTTCCAGTCTGATTTAGCTTGGTTTCTACAGCTTGATGCTCTTCCTATGTCATACAAAGGAGTACAAAAGATGGCATTTTTGCAAGCCAAGTAGCAATCTGGCTTTACTAGCTAATCTCCAACAAACTTCACCCCTTTTTACTGTTCATACTTTTTAAGGAAAACCATGAACATAACCGCATCCATTTTCTCGCACCTTAAAAGTCAGAAGGGCTGCTGGCTACCTTTCCATTTAATAACATGAATGGTTGACTCTATTAGCTTTGTGCTGCAGGAAAAAAAAATCCTTTCCTTTCTTCATATTGTGACTAATTTATCCAGGTAGTAATGACAAAGCTCCCATATTACCATAGAGATTGATGAAAACAAATAAAGATCACTGTTTGAAGGGACAGAGGAGAATTGACATGGGGAAGTTATCCTCTCTGGAGAGATTTCCATCCATTCACAGTATGTTTTGTTAAATTTTTTTTTATGTTAGACAATCATTTGATGAATAGGATTATTAGTGACTCATTCTGATTGGTTAATATTTACACAACAGATGCCGGTTGGAAACACGTTATAACTACAATAGACCAATGTGATAGAACAAAGAATTTACAATATAGATTTTTATTTGCTCCAATGACAACACCATTCTCTCTCTCTCTCTCTCTTTCATCCCTTACTCACAGATGAAGGACAAAACCAAAAACAGTAGACTGAATGTTTTATGTAGCCTTATCACAGGCAGAAGCATGGCTGTGTGATTAAGAAGTGTGCCTTGCAACCATGTCATTTTGGGTTCAGTCTCACTGTGTAGCACCTTAGGCAAGAGTCTTCTATTATAGCTCCAGGCCAACCAGTGCATTATGAGTGAATTTGATAGACCAAAACTGTGTGGAAGCTTATATATATATATTCATACATATATACAGGGGTTGAACAAAATAATGGAAATACCTAGCAT
>NC_069001.1:8895152-8901066 GCF_001194135.2 Octopus bimaculoides | reverse complement strand
AACACAAACTTTTAACCCTTTTTTTAAACCTAACACAACTCTCAATTCTCATGCATCCTTATTTTTCCAACCATTATATACATGAAATACCATTGAACTTCAAAAGCTCAAAGACAATATAATGTATTGGTATAGTTATTTTTTTATATATTATTTTTTTATATATTATTTTCTTCATTTTGTACTTCTTTGTAAAAAACATTTTCATTCTCCCTCTTCTTGAAAATTTGCTATGCAATGAAATCTTTATTAAAATATGCTTCCAGTTTAGCATTCTGCCTTATTATTATTTTTCATTTTCCTATTATTTCTCCATGTGCCGTTAACACAACCCCACTATTTACTTACTTATATATATATATTCATACATATATACAGGGGTTGAACAAAATAATGGAAATACCTAGCATCATAGCATCATAATTTTGAAATACCTATAAAACCATTAAAACCCTTCCAGAGTTGTCACAAAATGTGCTTGTATGTGTGTTTGTGATTAAGTTAGTGTGTGTGTGTGTGTGTGTGTGTGTATACAAGCATGTAAAAGAGACAAGATGGTCTTGCTTGGAATGCATTTGATTATAGGTAAGCTTGATCAGGGCTAACCAAGGGCTAAAAATAAAACAACAACTACAATTCATGTCCCCTTTACTGTAATATGACAAATAACAGAATTTTATCAGGTCTTATATAATTTTCATAACACGTCTTTATTTTTCTGAGACCGGTGGTAATGGTGGTGATAATAAAAGTAGTAGTAGTAGTGGTGTTGGTGGTGGTAATAGTGTGTGCAGTAGTGGCGGCGGTGGTGGTGGCAGTGGTAGAGGAGGTAGTAGTGGTGGTTGTGGGTATAGTGATGGTGGGGGTAATGGAAATAGTAGTAGCAGTGGTGTTAGTGCCACCACAAATACCACCACTGCCATCACCACCATCATTATCTTCACTGCTGCTGCTGCTACTACTACAACTACCACTAATTAAGGTTATCATCATCAGCATCATCACTACCAGCATACGTGTGTGTGTGTGTGTGTGTGTGTGTGTGTGTGTGTGTGTGTGTGTGTATTTGTATATATGAGTGTGAATTCCATCACCTCCCACCCATGCCCACATCATTCTATTGTTTCTCAGCACTTTTGCCTGCAAGGGATAAAAAAAAATAAAAGGCTTGATTATTTTCTATCAAATATCCTCTTTAACCTTCTTCGCCCCCACCTCTCTCTCTCTCTCTTTCTTTCTACATACACACATATGAGAGACCAATTGCTTGTGTCTCTTATGTAACACCACCAAACTATAAAGTTTGCATAACCAATCCATTTTATTTGACATTTGGGTTGGGAAGAAATTGCAATCCTAACAGATACTCAAACTCACCACCAGTTCACCCCTTTCTCCAACTCAGTCCTTTCCCACCACCCTCTATCTCCCATAGTCACACACACACACAAAAAAAAAAAAATTACTTTTAAATGCCAACACTATATTATTTTATTAAAGATATAATATATGTAAGTATGTAGCTACTAGTACTAACACACTGTAGCATTTTTGGCAGTGACATGTGCTTTTATAAGAGCTGGCAGCACTGTTAGCACTTTGGACAAAATGTTTAGCAGCATTTCTCCTGGTCCTTTCTGTACCGAGTTCAATTACCACTGACATCACCTTTACTTTCTGTCCTTTCACAGTTGATAAAATAATTACCAGCTAATTACTAGGGTTCATGTAATTAACTTACCCTCTGCCCCTTAAAATTGCTGGCCGAAATTTTAAACAATTATTACGCCAGGCAAAAAACCCTTAGTGGCATTTCGTCTGTCTTTAGGTATTAAGTTTAAATGCTATCAGGGTTCACTCTGCCTTTCATCCAGACAACAGGAGTCTGGTGCAGCTTTCTGGCTTACCGACTCCTGTCAAACTGTCCAACCCAAGCCAGCATGGAAAACAGACATTCAATGATGACGTACAGATCTTGCAATGGCTGGGTTTCCCTTTCATTTTCCTGGGCTCAACAAAATAAAGTGCGAGTTACAAACAGTGGTTGGTTCAGTTGCCTGTTAGTCTCCCACCAAAATGTGTGTGTCTTGCGCCTATGTTGGAAATCATTATTTGCTAGAAATTATTACTGCTATTAAGCATTCTGAATATTAGATACGACTCGATTCTGCTTGAGTTGACATTTTCACACGAAACCAATTACAGAAGTTAAATTCACTCCACCCCCCCCCCCCAATCTGATTTCGCAGATCTCCTAAAAAATCTGAAGGATAAGCATGTACTTACATGAAGTATCCGTTTACATAGATTACCTTCCTGGCAATATGATTTATAGTCAAGATAAAGATATAGAATGTGTGTAAATTCGTGTATATCATTACAATTACTTGTGTGTGTGTGTATGTGTGTTTGTCCCATATATTACGTTTCTAAATCTAAGTTTGTTAACGCTGTCACACTGTCTCCCTGTGAATACATTGATATGGGCCTCCTTCCTCCTGGCCTCTTGTCGCCTTCTCATGGTAAAAATAAATGTGTGGCACTTGTTGCTTAGTTCCAGGTCAGCCCTGATCAAAGGAGTTAAAATTAGAACTGAAACTTGTCCCCTTCTTTTGAGATATAATATATTCATGGTACACATTACTCAATGTGCCCTGCCTGTCATCATTACGATCATCATCGTTTAATTTCTTTTTTCCAGTTTGATAAGAGTCAAGTTTTAATCTTGACTCTTATCAAACTGGAAAACAGAAATTAAACGATGATGATGATAATGATGAAAGGCAGGGCACATTGAATGATGTCCTTTTTTTCTTTTTACTTTCTACATGCAGTGGGATCATACCCAGAACCACATGGTTGCAAAGCAAAGTTCTTAACCACACAGCCATGCCTGCATCAGTAATAACTTTGCCATTGCAAATCTGACTCTGACTCAAACCATTTCACAGAAACAGTCCGACTGATACATAAACAAACTAACATCACTTTGAGTAAACATTCTGTGATAAAGCAACTCAAACAAATGGTCTTCTCTAGGATTTTAGTCAGTTGACATTGGATGGCACCAGGAAATGTCTGTACATGTTTTGACATATCCAAAAACAAAAAGGACGAAAGGGGGAAAAAAAAAAAATGAAAGAAAATGTTACACAACTCAATTTACATAAATGTGTCAAAGAGATTACAGGACAAGGAAGATATTGCTAGTGAGGTTTGTTTTTATTCTGTCTTAAATATAAATATGAATTTAAATATTTCTAAAATTAATTTCCCTGTTTGATGGAGTGACAGACAGTTCTGTAATCAAGTTGAATGAGTGAGTGAGTGTGTGAGTAATTTGGTACAAGTGGAGAGAAGCAGAATGTGGAATGGTTAAGGGTTAAACAAACATAGGCCAGAATGAAACAGTATTGACAATATAGAGTTACTGACAACACAGTTATGAGGTGAAATGAAGAACAGTGTCCTAATACAAAGGTATTTCATGGAATGCCAATACCAAACAACTACAACACCTAAATAAAAACAAAGTTTCTACAAAACTAGATTTTAAACATCGAATGGCTATGGGGTGGTCAACCACAATAAAATAGCAGCCAAAAGGGTCCATAAATATAAAATGGTTGAGAACCTCTGCTAAACTTATATGAGGCTAAATAACATGAACAACAATGAATGATACAAATACATTTTATAATCCTAAATACACATGTCTAATTAGAAATTAAGGTTTATTAAGACTGGAACATCTTTGATCTTCAATCTACTAATTCAAGACTGGCCTGGGGTTAAATAACAACTGGCACTTGTGCCCGTGATATGTGTAAGGATTTTCGAGCGAGATCATTGTCAGTGCCCCTGGACTGGCTCTTGTGCGGGTGGCACATAAAATACACCATTTTGAGCGTGGCCGTTGCCAGTAGTGCCTGACTGGCCCTCGTGCGGGTGACACGTAAAAGCACCCACTACACTCTCTGAGTGGTTGGCGTTAGGAAGGGCATCCAGCTGTAGAAACTCTGCCAAATCAGATTGGAGCCTGGTGTAGCCATCTGGTTTCACCAATCCTCAGTCAAATCGTCCAACCCATGCTAGCATGGAAAGCGGACGTTAAACGATGATGATGATGATGAACAATCTCATAAAAATATGTCTCGTTGAAAGAAATATACATTTCTCCAGAACGAATTTTTAATATTATCACATAAATTTTCTTAGCCAGTTAAAAGTAATAAATTAAAAGTTCCCTTGACAAAAAAGTTGATATTAATATCAAAAATACATTCATTTAGACATATTTATAAGAAGAAGATAAAGGAAAAAAAAAATTTCAAATTAAAGAAAACTGCATATTTTCTGAGCTGCAATCTTATGCCTCACAGTGTCTCGCCACTCGTCACAGGTCTTTTGTCAGGTGACATAACAACAAATGTAAGTGAGGTGTGTGTGCATGCGTGTGTGTATGTGTGTGCATGACTAATTCACCAGAATGTAATAACTAGTTTAATACCTAACTCAATGAATCTAGTAACTACTAAATTCCTAACAAAATTACACTAATAACAAACTAAAACCTTGATCTAAATCTTATAAAATATAAACCCCTTATAATTCCTTAGCTGCAAAATTAAAAGACAACAAACTTGTCTGGATTTGTGCCTCAGAGGGTAACCCTCTAGGTGCAATCCCAGCATCATTCATGACCAAAGAAGGCCTTTAATACAGCTATGTCTAATATAACAATACTGAATGAAACAGTGGAGGCACAATGGCTCAGTGGTTAGGGCAGCGGACTCGCGGTCATAGGATCGCGGTTTCAATTCCCAGACCGAGCGTTGTGAGTGTTGAGTGAAAACACCTAAAGCCGCATGAGGCTCCGGCAGGGGATGGTGGCGAACCCTGCTGTACTCTTCCATCACAACTTTCTCTCACTCTTACTTCCTGTTTCTGCTGTGCCTGTAATTCTAAGGGTCAGCCTTGTCACACTGTGTCACGCTGAATCTCCCCGAGAACTATGTTAAAGGTACACGTGTCTGTGGAGTGCTCAGCCACTTGCACGTTAATTTCCCGAGCAGGCTGATCCGTTGATCGGATCAACTGGAACCCTCATCGTCGTAACCGACAAAGTGCCAACCGAATAAAACAATGACCAGTATAGCATTTCATATGGCAATTTTTAATACAATAATATCCAATACTAAATATGAAATTTCAAGGCATGTGACTTAGAAGTTAGGGTATTCAGCTCATGATTGTAAGGTTATGAGTTCAATTCCTGTCAGCACATTGTGCCCTTGACCAAGATACTTTATTTCACATTGTTTCACATTGTTTCAGCCCACTTGGATGATAAAAATGAGTAGTACCTGTATTTCAAAGGATCAGCCTTGTCACAGTGTGTGTCATGCTGAATCTCCCTGAGAATTACATTAAGAGTGCACGTGTCTGTGGAGTGCTCAGCCACTTGCATGTTAATCTCAAGAGCAGGCTGTTCCATTGATCGGATCAAGTGGAACCCTCATCATTGTAACCGACAAAGTAACAATTTATATATTTAAATCATTAAGTTATCATTCACCAAAGAAGGCTGGCAGAATCATTAGCACACTGGACAAAATGCTTAGCAGTATTTTGTGTGCCACTACGTTCTGAGTTCAAATTCCGCCGGGGGTCAACTTTGACTTTCATCCTTTCGGAGTCGATAAATTAAGTACCAGTGAAACACTGGAGTCGATATAATTGACTAGACCCCTCCCCAACAAATTTGAGTCCCTGTGCCTCCAGAAGAAAGGGTTATATCATTGTCATAACTGACAGAGTGCTCCTATATGTGTGTGTGTGTGTGTGTGTGTGTGTGTATTTATTTATTTATCTCAGAGTTTTAGTTTATCTTTTACTTGTTTCAGTCATTAGA
>NC_069001.1:8891253-8894830 GCF_001194135.2 Octopus bimaculoides | reverse complement strand
ATATATATGATAGGCTTCTTTCAATTGCCATCTACCATATCCACACACAAGGCTTTGGTCAGCCCAAGGCCTTAGTAGAAGACACTTGTCCAAGGTGCCACACAGTGGGACTAACACAGAACCATATGGTTGGGAAGCAAACTTCTTAACACATGGTCATGCCAGTTTAAAAACCTGACCTGAGATTGAGACAATTACCTCATCAAAGAGTCATGTTAAGCATTTAATAACAGAAAAAAAAAAACAATTTTTTTTTTTTATTAAATCTGTTGTTATATGAGAGTAGTTAATTTCAACAACTTAAACATACATTATGAGTTCTATTTCAAGTGAATGAAATTAGAAACATAACAAAATGAACAGAGAAAGAAAAAAATAGAGGCATATAAAATCTGGTCAGTAATTGATTTTTTGTAGATGCAGTGGAATTATGTAATGACAACCTCACTGAAGTGTAATAAAGCATTATGACACATCACAGGAAATAATACCATAGAGGAATAAATAGATTAACATGAATGTAACAAATAGGGTGCATTGTTAAATGGCTAAAATGACACTTCTATTATATAATATATATGTCTTTCTTTTGTAGATTGTCTTTCTTTTGTAAATTGAGACAAGACTTTACTAAAAACATAAAAATATGAGCCGATCTAGCTGTTTAAAACCAGCCAACCGAGCAAATATGTATATCAACTTGTCAAGAACAACTAGATTGAATTTACTAGATAAAGATATTTTTTAACAATATCATACATTTTGTGTGTGTGTGTGTGTATGTGTGTACATACAAGGGGGTGCTCAAAAGTTCCTGGCTTTAAGGGCATTGTGAAAGGCCCGGTTGGAAGTCCAACCTTTCAAGTTCTTTTATAGGGCTTAAAAAAACTGAAGGGCCATTGCAATAACTGTATTTTATACAAAATATTCCCCTTCCATTATAACTTTGGAAAAAATAACTGTTAAAATCGAACTGCACTGTTCAAAACTCACACTAAGAATAAGGACAAGGTAAAATTACTACCTATTTTTATAGCAAGTTGATTCAGGTAGTTTATCCCCTCCTTCTCTGACTTTTGGTTCATGCAATTGGAAAAAACCACATTACTTATGGGATGACCTAATATATAAGTTAAAGAGAAGCAGAAAGCAAGAGGTTTGGTAGCGTTTTGTTATGAGAAGGTAAGAGTATAAAGTATTATATAAAGGAAAATCAAGAGATAATAGGGAAAAATTGTATTCAAACTGACAGCAGTGTACTTACGCTCACTAACAACGAGAAGAAAAAGGTTTGGAAATGATATTTCAGGTAGCTGCTGAAAGTATACGTGAAGAAAAGCGACTACTCCAAGTATACATAACAGAAGGACCAGCAACTGAAGGGGACAGTTATATGGTCAAAATGGGCATCAAAGATATGAAGACAGAAAACGTAGCAGGCGTATCAGAGACGGTCAGTGAGACACTGAAAATATCTGGTAAAGTATAGCTCAAGCAAGTAACTTGCTTGCATGATCAATCAGATAATACAAGGAGGTGTTTTAGCCAATGATTTGCATGGCATTATAATTGTCAAATTTCACAAGAGCAACAGTGATGATCTAAAAAGAAGCAATTACAGAGGTATCACACTGAGGGGCCAGGTTATGAAATGAATTCCTTCAAATGTCCAAAAGAGTCCCAAGGACTAATAGATAATTTCTGTTACCCAGGTGGCCTAATAAACCAAGGGAGTAAATGTTTCCAAAACTTTGTAGCCAGACGAAAAACAGGAAGGAAGTGGAAAGTTTTAGGAAGTTTTACTTCTGCTGGCAGCTAGGAATTTTCTCCCTGAGAGAAGGACAAACTGTACAACTAAAAGCTGTTGTTGTTGTAGTGCGTGTGTGTGTGTGTGTGTGCAACTACAAAGAGGTTCCTGTACATGTACAAGAAAGACATTCAAACAACTACGTGTGTATGTGTGTGTGTATGATACCAATATAAAAATAATATGTTGTTAAAATGCCAAAATTACCCAATCAGTCTGCAAAAACAATATCTCTGTCGACATACAGCTTCAGAGTAAACAGCAAAACAAAGATGTATTAGATAATAGAAATAATGTTTTGGAATATATAATACAGAGAGAAAAGAGAGAGGGCTGGATAATATAGAGTAGATATATATACATATATACACACACACACAGAGTAAAATAGGAAGAATGAGATGTGGGTGTGATTGGAAAATGAGGGTGAAATGTACGTAAACAATTTTCTAAAAAGAGGCTCATGATTGTTATGTAAATCTCTTTCCAGAATTCATATCAAGTAATTTCTCTGAACTTTGATGTTATGAAAACAAGAGTGAGAGAAGTGGCTCCACATAGTGGACTTGACCTGCTTGAACTTGCCTAAAAAGCTCCTTCCAAACACCCTACCACTTTAAGTTTAATAATTAAAAACCATATGGTTCAGTCCGACTGAGTGGCACCTTGGGGCAGAATGTCTTCTACTATAGCCTTGAGCTGACCAAAGCTTTGTGAGTGGATTTGGTAGACAGTAACTGAAAGAAGATTTTCTGTGTGTGTGTGTGTCCCACTACTGCTTGACAACCGGTATTGGTTTGTTTATGTCTCCATAGTGTAGTAGTTCAGCATGGCTTCAGTCTAATGGCTGAGAAGATAAAAGACACGAACAACTCATCTTAGACATAATCTTTTTTAATGCCTGGTAAATATTCTATCAGTCTCTAATCTGATGACAATTAGTTATCAAACAGATTGAGATGTAAATACCAGTTTTAAATTTTGGCACAAGGCCAGTAATTTCCAGGGGTGGGGGAAAATCGTTATATTGATCCTAGTGCTTAACTGATACTTATTTCATTGACCCCGAAAGGATGAAAGGGAAAATGAACCTTGGCAGAATTTGAACTCAAAACATAAAGCTGGATGAAATGCCACTAAGCATTTTGCCCCATGTGCTAACGATTCTGCCAACTTGCCGCCTTAAACTGAGACAAATATTAGTTTCTAAAATTGGCACGGTTCCACAAATTTTGGAGAAGGGATTAAAACTGATTGACTCAACCTCCCAGTACATGACTGGTGCTTTATTTTACTGATCCTGGGACAATGAAAGACAAATTTGACTTCAGTGGGATTTGATCTTAGTACATAAGAATCGGATATCACACAACATTTTGTCAACCAAGTCTGCCAATACACTACCAGGAAGTGAAGAATATTCAAGCATTTAGCATTCAGATTATTTCATCCTATGTGATACTTATTTATTCACATTGTTTTGAATTCATCAGGCATTATTATTTCATAGCCTCAAGATTTTGAAGATGTGACTGTTTCATTTTAGAATGATATTGTAGAGTAGTTGTGAGAAGCTGGATCTGGCCAGTTTCAAAATAAAGCAAGGTAGAATATTTGGGCCCGATATGGCTGGTTTAAACGCTAAAGGATTAAAGAGGTTTCTGTCCCTAAAGATAAAGAACTTAATAGTAAAAGGAAAATATTGTGGCATCTAATTTTTAAATTTTATGCACTTACTTTTCTCTGTAATAATTAATATTATGCATATAC
>NC_069001.1:8890013-8891243 GCF_001194135.2 Octopus bimaculoides | reverse complement strand
TTTTTTCAGTTTTACAGTTTTAAAGGAGTAAAATGGAGAGAAGGTGACCCTACCAGTCTGGGTCATACAGTACACTCTTAGCAACAATACAATACTACAATCCACCACCGCTGCCACCACTACCAATCATTAAAACACTTTGAGGAAGATTTAATGGTAAAAAGTAGAACAAAGTTTGACAAGATTTTGAAATTTCCATTTGCTTCTCTAAAACACTTATAAAAAAACACACACACATTCTTACATATATAAAAGTGCACGTGCACACACACACACACACACAAACTCTTCCAAATAAGCAGAACATTTACATACAGTTTACCTTGAATGGCCAGTTCTAAAAGTGATTTCATCAAAGAAGTGTGATTCTAGTTTAATTCCTTTAAGAATAGGCATGTGCTGTTATTACTGAAGTTAGGCTGTGAGCACATGAACTAATTAGCAAGAACACCAATCAAAAGACTTTCCTCATTCAAAGAGACTTGTTAACTCCTTAACATAAACATATACTGTTAATTAAACACACATTAGATAGCTATAATGCCTCATTTGAGGAGGTAGGTAGAATTAAAATAACATTTCATCATCATGTGTGTGTGTATTTGTATATATATATATATATATATATATATATATATATATATATAGGAGAATTTACGAAAAAAAAACAACAGACGAAGACAGGTGGTGTAAACAACAAATGTATGTATTAGTATATCGCTCAGGAATAGAGAAATTCTTTAATGTTTCGAGCCTACGCTCTTCAACAGAAAGGAACACAGAAAGAAACAAGGTTCAGTCCTACTGTGTGGCACCTTGAGCAAGTGTCTTCTTGTGGATTTGTTGGATAGAAAATGAAAGAAGCTTGTCGTGTGTGTGTGTGTGTCTGTTTGTTTGTCTTCTAGCACCACTTAACAATTGATGTTGTTGTGCTTATGTCTCTGTAACTAAGAGGTTTGGCAAAAGACCCTCAAAAGACCAAGACCTAAGCTTCAAAAAGAAAAAAATGAGTAATGGGATTGATTCATTTGACTGAAAGTTCTTCAAGGCAGTGCCCCAGCATGGCCACAGCCTAGTGACCGAGACGAGTAAAAGATAAAGATATATATGTATATATAGATGCAGGAATGGGCACCTTGGGCAATTGTCTTTTACTATAGTCTTGGGCCGACCAAAGCCTTGTGAGTGGATTTGGTAGACGGAAACTGAAAGAAGCCCGTCGTATATATA
>NC_069001.1:8888265-8890003 GCF_001194135.2 Octopus bimaculoides | reverse complement strand
ATTTGGTAGACGGAAACTGAAAGAAGCCCGTCGTATATATATATATATATATATATATATATGTTTGTGTGTCTGTGTTAGTCCCTACTTCATTGCTTGACAACCGATGTTGGTGTGTTTGTGTCGCTGTAACTTAACAGTTCGGCAAATGGGAGGCGATAGAATATGTACTAGGCTTACAAAAAATAAGTCCTGTGGTCGATTTGTTCAACTAAAAGTTATCTATCTATCTATCTATCTATCTATCTATCTATCTATATATATATATATATATATATATATATATAGATAGATAGATAGATAGATAGATAGATAGATATTGGCGTATAACTGAGTGTGTACTGTACGTAGAAGTTTGCAATAACAAACCCCCATTGGTAAAAACTGAAGGACACATCTGTTGCTGCCAAAGCAACCATGTTAACATGTAGCACACTGGACTGAAGTACTACTTGAACTTGTATAACAATAGAAAGAGAGGAGAGAGAGAGAGAGAGAGAGAGAAAGTTAAATTGTCTGTCAGGCTGTTCCCCTTCTCTTTCTCTGTTCACTGGAAATAGTTCGGTTCCTACTCTAACTGCAACTCCATCCACTTTTACCCTACTGTCTCCACCTCCTTTCATCACACACACACACACGCATCAGGAGGTTCTTAGCTTAATGGTACAGAATGTTCAGCCTGAATTTGAAACATACAGGGTTCGATTCTGTGTAGAGGCTTTCTGGCCACTTTAGGCAAAAAGCTTTCTACCCAACCACATGGTTTTGAGTTCAGTCCCACTGCATGGCAGTGGATTTGGTAGATGGAAACTGAAAGAAGTCTGGCAGTGGCAGCAGTTGTGGTGGTGGTAGCAGGACTGACCAAACAGATTATGATTGAAGGCGTGTGTGTGTGTGTATGTGTGTGTGGAGAGAGAGAGAGCTATCTTATAAACTATTCTTTTCTTTGAGACAGTAAAGGTGTGATTCGAGGGAGGGGAAACTGGCTGCTATTTCTAGCAGGTTGAGTGACCACTGGCAGTTTCAGCTGTGGTGTGGTGGTGGTGGTGATGGTGTCAGTAACGGTGAAGGTGATGGTGGTTGTTTGTAGTGCAGGTGTTGTAGTAGCAAAGGTGACATGTGCACAAATAGAAAAAGTAGTGGTGGTGGTGGTGGTACTGTTATTAAAAGTGGTGGTAGTGACGGCAGTGACAGTGTTAGTAAAGGTGGTAGTAGTAGCAGTAGTCATGATGATGGTGGTATCGGTGGTGTTGGTAGTAGTAGTGGTGATGTTGGTATTGGTAGTAGTAGAGCATGTTGGCTGTGGCAGTAGTTTTAGTATTTGTAGAGATGATAATGATAGTGGTGGTGTTAGTAGTAGTGGTGCTGGTGTTGGAGTGGTAGAGGCAGTAGCACTCCCTTGCAGATGAAAACCAGTCCAACAAGTGATGTGGCCATTAGATATTTCTTTCTCATTTCTTCATTCTCGTTTCTAAGAAAAATATTTTTGACCCTATGATGATGGTTATTATTATAATAACAACAACAACAACAACAGTAGGCGTGACTCTGTGGTAAGGAGTTTGGGGTTAATCCCAACCACATAGTTCTGGGTTTAATTCCACTGCATATCTTCTACTATTGCCACAGCTGTCATGAGTGGATTTTGAAAGAAACCCATCATATATATATATGTGTATGTGCGTGTGTGTACACACACACACACACACACACACACACACACACACACACACACACA
>NC_069001.1:8886450-8888191 GCF_001194135.2 Octopus bimaculoides | reverse complement strand
TATATATATATATATATATATATACATATATATATATATGTGTACACACACACGCACACATACACACACACACATATATATATATATGATGGGTTTCTTTCAAAATCCACTCATGACAAAATCTACAAAATCCACTCCAAAATTTAAGTAAAAAAAATGGGAAACAGTTCGTGCTAGTCACGAGGCCGAACATCCCTGAAAGTTTCATCCGAATCCATCCAGGGTTCTTGAGATATCTTGTCCACGGACAAACAAACAAACACAACTGAAAACAATACTTTCACTTTTGCTAAGGCAAAGGTAATAATAACAATGATGATGACGCTGATGATGACGGTGGTGATGATGATTTCTTTTATTGGTCACAAGGGCCCAAGACATGGAAGACAATATCAAAAGACGAGACACAACACACAAAGCAATTGGAGTTTACATCCATCAAAAGGAGACGCTACAACATTAAAGGATATGACAAAGGATATATACATTGAAAGTAATTAATAAACAAACAGAGTCCCCAATAGCAGGGCAGTCAACTTAAAGTACTACAGGATGGTAAACCCCTTGCAAAAGACCCAGATTACTCTGCCATCTCCAAGGCATGGAAAGTGCCATCTTCCAGCCTCTTTCCTCCTACTTAGAAAAGCATGCTCAGAGTAGATCCATTCTGTCTCACCAGTCATGCCACACTCGTCTACCTTTCAACGAACACACCAGAAGGCAGCACCTCCCTCTCTACTTTCACTTTCCTAATAATAATAATAATAATAATAATAATAATAATAATAATAATGATAATCCTTTCTACTATAGGCACAAGTCCTGAAATTTTGGGAGAGGGGGCTAGTTGATTACATCGACCCCAGTGTTCACCTGGTACTTATTTTATCGACCTCCAAAAGAATGAAAGACAAGGTCAACCTTGGCAGAACTTGAACTCAGAATGTAAAGACAGATGAAATACTGCTAAGCATTTTTTCCCCGTGTGCTAATGATTCCACCATCTTGCCACCTTAATATAATAATAATAATAATTCTTTTTATTGGCCACATGAGCTAATATAAATCAAAATATTAAAGGACAACACGAGACGATATACAAAGGGTTCTGCTCCAAATTTTTTTAAATAATAATAATAACAACAACAATTCCACAGAACAAACGCCACACACATCTGAACAAAAGCTAATACAACAAGAAATAAAAAAAGCTAAAGCCCATAAAACAAACTGATGCAGTACACCAACAGGAGGAGCCTACAGTCCCCCACCAATCCCCACAAAAACGGGAACACAATACTGCACACACCCCAGGAGCACGGAGGTGCACCAGGTGGTGCAGGAGAAACTCGCATGAAACTACCAAACAAAAAAAGAATATTGATCCTAATAGTAACAGCATTAAAAATAATAATAATAATAATAATAATAATAATAATAATAATAATAATAAGGAAGACGAAATATAATGAAGAGAATAGAAATAAAAGTAATTAAATAAGTAAACAAACAGTTGCTATTGGCAACAGATATCAATGCTGATGACCGTTTACATTAATAATTGAACCAAACCACCTGAACACATTATTGATTAGATAGATAGGTCTGTCTGTGAGTGTCTGCGTGGGAGAGAGGGAATGTGGGTGCATGTGTATGTGTGTGTTTGTATATATATGTATGTATATATATGTATGTATATATATATATATATATATATATATATATATATATATATATATAT
>NC_069001.1:8882139-8885927 GCF_001194135.2 Octopus bimaculoides | reverse complement strand
GCCATATAAATTAAGGGTAAACCACTTTTTACCCCCGCCCATACATGACACTCAACTGCAAGATTGCCACACAATAACCAGCATTTGGGTATGAATAATTGGGTACACTACCAGCAGCATATTGGATAGGCACTATCCCTTAGTCAGTCGGTTTCCACACACATATATATATATATATATATTCTTTTCTACTCTAGGTACAAAGCCTGAAATTTTGGGGGAGGGGGCCAGTTGATTAAATCAACTCCAGAAGGCAACTGGTACTTAATTTATCAACCCTAAAAGGATGAAAGGCAAAGTCGACCCCGGCGGAATTTGAACTCAAAACATAAAGACAGACAAAATACCGTTAAGCATTTTACCCACCATGCTATATATGTATATATATATGTATATCACACAAACACACACACACACACACACACACAAACACACACACGGAGGAAGGAGTTGACCAAGGACCCAAAGGCCAAAGAAAAAGTCTCAGATCATGAGGAGAGCTATCATATAGTCATTAACTCCACTAGAACTAACAGCCAAATCACCCTCAGATCTCATACCTAATGTGTTAAAAAAAAAAACCCCAAAAAACAGAAGGATTCATTAAATAATGTAATGTTGCATACACAAAGTCTGAATAGCAGATGGAAATGTCACAGCTGGAAGGCTTTTTATGAAGATAAATCTGCTGGATCAGGCCTGACCTGCATAAACTAAATAACAACTACTACTACTACTACACATATACAGACACATAATTAGTAAATAGAACTAGCACACGTATACAGACACACAAAATTATAAACTTACTAAAGAAAAGATATGTAAGTGGAACAGTGAAGGGGTAGTAGGCTGGGGTAGGGTAGCAGTTAAAATAAATATGTAGTTTTAATAAAATTCTGCAAATCTAGAACAAGTATTATCATTGTAACCATCATCATCATCATTTTAATGTATGCTTTTCGATGGTAGCATGGGGCAGATGGAATGTGTTGAGGCAGATTTTCTATGGCTGGATGCCCTTCCTGTTGCCAACCCTCATTTGTTGTTACTGAGCTAGGAAAAGAAAAGCAATTTAATCTAAACCACCACACAATGTGAGTCAGCACAAACAGAGCCAAAACTTTTCAAAGATATCATTTTCCACTTTTGCACAAATACCATAAACTTTTTAACTAACACAATGTCAAGGTGAGTCATTCCTGTGAAGACAAAATTCTTCTCAGATCAAACACTACAACTAAAAACACAACACACTCCTCTACAGCTAACAGCTATTTGTCCACTTAAGGGAACCTAAATCTATAAAGAAGTTGATCAAGCAGCCATACCACACTAAGTGATATTGAAAAGAATTATATTGATTTAAGCGCAAATATTTTCAAAAATTGCTTCCTTCAACATCTTTAAACCTTTCATTACTGTATTTTTTTTTTAGATGCTCTGTGTTTCTTTCAATTACTTTAAATATAACAAAGAATTTAGTAAAATAACTTAATTTCCATTCAGCTAGTGTTAGGAACATAAATTGTGACTAAGGTTTGGTGGAGGATTTTAATTCAAAACTTATGAAAACAAGACATTTGTACTCAGAGCCAGAGCAGGTTTCAGCCGGGTTTGTAACGAAAGGGTTAATCATTCAAGCCAAAGAAACTGAAAACCCCACACATCTGGAACTCAGGGACCAGGGATTGGGCATACCCACAACATGGAATATTGCAGAAACGACTACTACACACCATAAACAGATGAAAGAACAGACTTAACAAGTGTCTTATAAGATGATATAACAACTCCTGCTCAACTTACCCAAGACTGTCTGTAATTAGAAATCTAAATTAAAACCTTCTATCAAAATTCCTTATTAATTTATGTTCCAAACATCAGCTTAATACTCATAACTATTCTACTAAATTCTTCATTGTTTTCAAAATTAATGGCAACAAAGGTAGTGGATTCCAACAGAAATATAGTAACAAAAGGGTTAGAATATTAGCTAACTTATCACTTGCATACATTTTGCATGTCTGAGTGAAATTCAGAGTTTGTTGTTGGCACTCCGTCACTTACGATGTTGAGAATTCCAGTTGATCCGATCAACGGAACAGCCTGCTCGTGAAATTAAAGTGGAAGTGGCTGAGCACTCCACAGACACGTGTACCCTTAACGTAGTTCTCGGGGATATTCAGCGCGACACAGTGTGACAAGGCTGACCCTTTGAATAACAGGCACAACAGAAACAGGAAGTAAGAGTGAGAGAAAGTTGTGGTGAAAGAGTACAGCAGGGTTTGCCACCATCCTCTGCCGGAGCCTCGTGGAGCTTTAGGTGTTTTCACTCAATAAACACTCACAACGCCCGGTCTGGGAATTGAAACCACGATCCTATGACCGCGAGTCCACTGCCCTAACCACTGGGCCATTGTGCCTCCATGAAACTCAGAGTAACAAAGGAATAAATCACTGATTTTCATATACTAAGTGCTCTTTTGTTTCATTTGAACACATAAACATGTACATGTCTGTGTGAGAGTATATAAATATATATGTATATGTATGTACAGATATATGTGTGCGTGTGTGTATGCATGTATATAAACTGCTTCTATACAGGAAGCTGGCTCCTGGTCAAAACTTTAGATACAGGAATCAATGCATAAAATATAATAATTGTGTGATGGAATTGATGATGGTGGTGGTGGTGGTAGTCCAGGCTGTGGTAGTGGACAGGGTGCAGTTTGCATTAGTGATAGTAGTACTGATTGTGTTAGAGGTTGTAGTATTGGTTGTGGTAGCAGTGGTAGTGTAGGTTGTGATAGTGGCAGTGTTAATTGCAGAATTGGTTGCAGTGCTCGGTGCAGTAGCAATAATAATTTTGGTTGAGGCAGTGGTGATAGTGCTGGTATTTGTGCAAGTTTTGTAGTTGTGATGGTGGTGGTGGTAGTTTCAATGGTGATGGCTTTGGTGGTGATGGCTTTGGTGGTGATGGCTTTGGTGGTGATGGCTTTGGCGGTGATGGCTTTGGTGGTGATGGTTAATGTTGGTAATGAGAATAATAACAACTTCAGATTTTAGCACAATGCCAGCAATTTCGAGGGAGAAGGGGCCCGAAAGGATGAAAAGCAAAGTCAACCTCAGCAGAATTTGAACTCAGAACAGAGTGACGGGCAAAATACCACTAAGCGTTTTGTCCAGTGGGCTAACAATTCTACCAGCTCACCGCCTTAATAATAATAACAAGCATTCTGTGAGTGCAAACCTCCACCGACACAACACCAACGTCCTCTTAACGATTAACTGGAGGTGATTTTTAAAATGAGAATGTCCAAAATAAATTCCTTGAATAAATATCATGAGACCTTTTGGTTTTCTCTTCACTTAAATTCCGGTCTTCCTTTAATAATCTTGTTGTTTCAGATCAATGTATAGAATTGTGTATATATCTAAGTATACTGTAAAGTGTTAAAATGTATGTATAATCTCCTAATATAATAATGAGCATTGTCTTTTTATATTTGTATGCATGTGTGTGTATATATATGTATATATATGTATGTATATATATATATATATATATGCTTATATATATGTGTGCATATATATATATGTGTATGTATATATGTATATATATATATGCTTATATATGTATGCATATATATATATATGTATATATATATGTATATATATATATATATATATATATATAGATATGTATATATATATGTATATATATATATATAGACATGTATATATATATGTATGTATATATATATATATATATAGATATGTAT
>NC_069001.1:8878559-8879970 GCF_001194135.2 Octopus bimaculoides | reverse complement strand
TATATATATATATATATATATATATATATATATCAAATAGAGCCAGAGTGAAAGGTGTGAAGGTCGAGGAGATATAAATGGCAAAGAGAGTGTTGTATGAATAATGAAGGAGGGAGTGAAAAAAATCAATAAACAGCATTTGAAGTGTGAGTATATTTGTGTGTAAAAGAGAGGTATGTTTGCGTGTGTGTGTGTTTGTACAATGTAGATGGGATGGTAATGTCCAACGCTGAAAATGTATATGTGTGTATGCGTGTGCACGTACAAGAGAACTATGAAGAAACTTCACATATATATGTAAAGTAAAAAAAAAACAAAAAAAAACAGGGAAAATAATCCAGAAATCCTTGTCTGGTACTGGATCGATTCCAAAATCTAATCAGTTCGTGCCAGTTATGAGGTCAAACATCCCTGAAAGTTTCATCTGAATCCATCCAGTGGTTCTTGAGATATCTTGTCCACGAGCAAACAAACAAATACGACTGAAAACAATAATAATAATGGTAATAATGGTTTCAAATTTTGGCACAAGGCCAGAAATTTCAAGGAAAGGGGTAAGTTGATTATATAGAACCCCGTGCTCAAAGTACTTATTTTATCGACCCCCCAAAAGGATGAATGCCAAAGTCCATCTCGGCAGAATGGTAATGATAATAATAACAGCAACAGTGATATTCCTAGAGTTTGTGGAATTGGTTGTAATAGTAGTGAATGTGATGACAACGATGATGTATTGCCATTAGGGATAATTGCGATATGGTGGTGGAAGGAGTTAATGATGCCAGTGCCTGTGGAGGTGGTGGTGGTAGTGGACAAAGGACAGGTGTTAATAATGATGTTGATGTTGTTGAGTGGTCAATACCTTGCCAACACCAGGTACTAGTTGTGGATGTGTTGGTGGTGGTGACAGTGGTGGAAGTTATGATGATGATGATTGTAGTTGTAGTGTTGATGTGGTGATGGTGACAGTGGTATTGGTAGTGGTGGTGGTGGTGACATTGGTGGAAATTATATAATGATAGTGTTAATGGAAGTGATGTGGTGGTAGTGTTGGTGGTGGCGATGGTAGTAGTGGTGGTGGTGGTGGTGGTGGTGGTAGTGGTAGTGGTGGTGGTGATAGTAGTGGAAGTTATGATGCTGATTGTAATGAGTGTTAATGGGAGTGATGTGGTAGTGGTGATGGTTGTGGTTGTGATAGTGGTGGTGGTGGTGATGATGGTGGTAACAGTGGTGGTGGTGACAGTGGTTGTGGTGGTAGTAATGGTAGTGGTAGTAGTGGCAGTGGTGGTGGCTGTGGTGGTAGTAATGGTGATAGTGATAGTCAGGGAGGTGGTAGTGACAACGGTGGTGATGTTAGTAGTGGTGGTGATGATGTCCTAGACAGGTGTTAACAGAGCCATTGTTCAGTTTT
>NC_069001.1:8859602-8878243 GCF_001194135.2 Octopus bimaculoides | reverse complement strand
ATGTGGAAGGAAAATAGCAGAGATCATAGTAGTAGTGGTAGCCATCATGGTGAAGGTAGTAGTTATGGTGATGATGATGATGGTGATGGTGGTAGCGTTGGTAGTTGCTATTTTGGTAGTGGTGGCCACTATAGTGGTGATGGTGATAATAGCTGTCATAGTAGTTGTGGTGATGATGGTGGTGGAGGTGAAGATAGCCGTGGTGATGGTGGTGGGTTCAGTGGTGGTGGTAGATTGGGGAAAGATGCTTTCATATGTGACAATGGTAAGAGTGTGACGAGAGGACATGGAAAGGAAGTGGGGGGGGGGCGAACTACATCATTCGGATAAACCAGAGGAGCAGGAAATACTGCAGTAGCAGTAGAAAAGCCAGTGAGAGGACACAGAACTTTATAAGGTAGTGTTTGTAAGTCTGTTTGTTTGTGGTTGCTGTCGATATTTAGCCCAAGGTCATTGGTGACCAAGTAGACAATGGTCAAAAACAATCTAACCATGATCATCCTGTCATTTTTTTGCATATCTAAAACTGCTCTTTTTAATGTGCGTTTCACATTTTTTAGACAGTATAGTATGATTTGAGGGAGATTTAGCTGCTGTTTCAAGAACCACCAATATACATTGATAATACTCTCTCGAGAATTACCACCATCAGCAAAGAAAACAACAGAATCATGAACTGGTGTTCACAATTCTGTATTGTTCACCTGTATTGCGTTCAATAGTTCACCAGTATTGCCTTCAATAGACATCACTAGAATTTCTGGACAAGAAAGGGTATCAGCCACTAACCATACTGAAGGTTTATATACAGAGCCATTGTTCTGACAGTTTTAGTAAAACATGGACTGTTTATAGCAGGCAAAAAACAAGAAACCTAATAAAATTCTACCCAAACTTTTGACACAAAATGTTGCATGTTCATTGGTTGGACAAATTCCCAGACACTGAGGTCTACTACAATCATGCAGTGTTGCCCAGCATCCAATATGTGCTACATGGAACCCAGCTGTACTGGTCTAATTGTATTGCCAGAATAAGATAACAAAGAACAACCAAAGTATCTTTTCTACAGTGAGTTGATAGAAGGGAAAATGTCTGACCAATGGACAGTACAGACATGACAATAACACTTTCAAGGCCCCAAACCCATAGAAAAGTAGCAGGAATCGAGAGTCATGGAAGACTCTTGCAGCTGAGAGATCCATGTGGCACAGTCTCATACAGAAAGGTACTCTGACTCTCATGCCAGGGTAGTTTTGCTTATGATTTAGCATGATGGTGTCTGAGAATGGCTTGGGATGGTGGTGATGTTGGTGATAGAATTGATAGTGTTAAGAACGGTGGTGTTGGTGGTCACGTTGAAGGCGGCTGTGTTCTTAGAGGAAGTGGAATTTGTAGTAGTGTTGGTGATGCTCATACTTTTAGTGATTGTGTCCTTGGCGGTAATTCTGTTTAGAGATAGTGGTGGCAGTGGTAGTAGTGGTGGTACTGTTGTTAGGAGTGTCAGTGTTGATTGTATTCCTGCTAGTGGGAGTAGTGTTACTGTTCAGGATGGGGGGGGGGGTATCTAAGGCATAAATAGCAAACAATATTATCAACTCATTAGTAGTAGTGGTGTGCTACAGCTGAGATGGAAGTGTTGTATAACCTTATTCTTCATATAAATAATGATGATGATGATGATGATGGTGGTGTTTCTTTTACGCTACCCTCGTGACTGTTAGATATTAAGTGTATATGTGTGTGTGTGTGTGTCTGTGTGTGTGTGTGTGTGTGTGCATATGTCTGACTATATACATTATGTATGAGGACCTTAGCACCTATGAGACTGTGTGTGTGTGAACAAATAACTGTACGTGTCTCCGTGCATGTGTCTAGCTGTATGAATGTGTTGTCAGTTTTTTTGTGAATGCCTCTGTGTATGTATCTGTTTCTTAGTGTGTGCGTGTGACAGTCAATTAAGTGTGGGTGTGAGTTAGTCAATCAAGTGTGTGTGTGTGTGTGTGTGTGTGTGTGTGTGTGTTAAATTCATTGCCAGTAGTAATTATATGGGTGTATGTTAAGAGTACTCAAGTTGACAACTCTGCTCAGTGGAGTTTATGAAAGACAATATAAGAAATAGAAAAGAACTGACATTTATACGAAAATGTCAACAATGAAAAATTGGAGGGCTTTAGGATCTCCAGTTCCCAGTCTGGCGTGTGTATGAGAAAGAGAGACAGAGAGAAAACATAGAGAATGTATATGCGCATGTGTGTGTGTGTATGTTAGGGAAGCCTTGAAGGTATCTTCTGTAGAGCTATGGTTCTCAACTGAGATCCATGTAGCCCTTAGGGGTCCATATAAGATTTTGTTTGTTAAAATTTATCTGTAATAAATTGATTATTCTAGTGCAATACACAAAATATTTTAACAATTATATTTTAACAATTATAGGCATAGGTGTGGCTGTGTGGTAAGTAGCTTGCTTACCAACCACATGGTTCCGGGTTCAGTCCCACTGCGTGGCACCTTGGGCAAGTGTCTTCCACTATAGCTTCGGGCCGACCAAAGCCTTGTGAGTGGATTTGGTAGACGGAAACTGAAAGAAGCCCGTCGTATATATGTATATATATATATATATATATATATATGTATGTATGTATGTATGTGTGTTTGTCTCCCCCACCATTGCTTGACAACCGATGCTGGTGTGTTTACGTCCCCGTAACTTAGCGGTTCAGCAAAAAAGAGACCGATAGAATAAGAACTAGGCTTACAAAGAATAAGTTCTAGGGTTGATTTGTTCGACTGAAGGCACTGCACCAGCATGGCCGCAGTCAAATGACTGGAAAAAGTAAAAGTACATAAAAGTATGTTGTGAATACTTTTGGTCAACGGTTTACTCAGTCAGTGTTGATTTGGTGCTACACGGCAATCCTGGCTATAATTTGGTCAATGACAAAATGACAAGAGAGAAAACACAGAACAACAGCCAACATTTCAAGTAATTTCCGTTCTTTTAACTAAGGTTCTCCTCATTAATTGCAGTTTCATGATGAGAAAGTAATTTAACTAAGAACCATCATTTAGGTTATTGTTCTATCAGAACTGCAATTTCTTGGCAAGTTTAGGTACAGCTATAGTAATAGAATTTAAAAGTGTGTACTTTGGAAATTTTCCATCATTAACTTGGTTTTCCTAGTGTCAATGACACTTGGTGTGTGCATGTGTGTGTGTGCATGTTTGTGCATGCATGTGTGTGGGGGAGGGTCTCAAAAGGTGAATAACTTATGTACATGTACTCTTTTCATGATCCAAAGTCTGGCCCTGTGCTTTGTTTGTTGAGAATGCGCAAGTGGAATCTTTAGGAATCTGTCCATCTACAATGGAAAATAAAGGGAAAGTATCGCAAATCTAAACCCTCTAAATTCACTAACTATACAGCGGTGTGCAGGGGGGACCCAGAGTTAATCCTCGTCGCTGGAATTTTAACAAAATCACATTTTTTTCACTAAAAACATTCCTGATTACCTCCTTCATAATCCCGAAAATCATTGTGGCCATTGGTTCAGCTGTTTGACCATGAAAAGGGAACAAACAGACAGACGGATATAACACCCATTATAGTAAGATTATTATAATTATTATGTAAGGCAGCGAGCTGATAGAATTGTTAGCACACTGAACAAAATGCTTACAGCTTTTTGTCAGTCTTTATGTTCTGGGTTCAAACTCTGCTGGAGTCAACTTCGCCTTTCATCCTTTCAGGGTCGATAAATTAAGTACCAGTCAAACACTGAGGTTGATGTAATCGACTAGTCTCCTCCATACCAAATTTTAGGCTTTGTTGTTGTTATTATTATTATTATTTTTATTATTATCATCATCATCATCATTATTATGGCAGCAAGCTGACAGAACCATTAGCATGCTGGACAAAATGCTTAGCAGCAATTGATTCATTGTTACATCCTGAGTTCAGATGCCATCAAGGTTGACTTTGCCTTTCATCCTTTCGGGCTCAATAAAATAAGTACCAACTGAGTACTGGGGCCGGTTTTAATTGACTAGTCTCCTCCCCTTAAATTGCTGGCCTTGTGCCAAAATTTGAAACCATTATAATTCTTTTTGTTATCATTATTATTATTATTATTATTATTATTGTTATTATTATTATTATTAAAATGAAAAAGACAGCGAGCTGGCAGAATAGTTAGGACGCCAGGTGAAATGCTTAGCGGTATTTCACTCGTCGCTATGTTCAGAGTTCAAATTCCGCTGAGGTCGACTTTACCATTCATCCTTTCGGGGTCAATAAATTAAATTAAGTACCAGTTGAACACCAGGGTCGATATAATTGACTCATCCCCTCTCCTGAAGTTGCTGCCTCATGATTGTGAGCTCAACGCCTTCACTGGTGGAGGAGGTCTTTAAAAAAGGCCCAAAATGTCACATGCTCAACCCACCAGCAACTCTACTCAAAATTTTCCCAAAACACTTGGATTTCTTAGTTATTCCTACAATTAATTTTGTTTCTCTCTTATTTGTAGTGTTTCAAATCAATATATGAACAAGCTAAGCCACTACAGCCAGCCTATCAATACAACCCCAGCTGATACAAAACAGAAAAAAAGTGGAGAGAGGTGGGGCTCAGAAAAGAGCAATAAATAAATAAACAAAGAAATAGAACCTTAAAATATTCTTCTTCTTTTACATCCAGTTGTTCTTTGGTTAGTTTGTAATCCCACGGTGGCCGTTTAGGGATGTCCAGCACAGACCCTGGTAAATAAATTGTCTCAAGGTCCACTTCTAGATCTTTCTGTAAAACAAAATGAAAACACATAAAATTAGTAATAAAATATGGGTTATAATGAAGGGGATAGAGGAAGCAGTACAAGGGGATACGAGGGGTAGTAGTAGTAGTAAGAGGGATAGTAGAGTATTAGTACATAGGGGACAATAGAGTGGTAGTAGTAGTAGCAGTACAAGGGGGTAGTGGAGCATTAGTACATGAGGGGAGTAGTAATAGTAGTACAAGGGGAGTGGTGAATTAGTACATGAGGGGAGTAGTAGTAGTAGTGGTAGTACAAGGGGGTAGTGGAGCATTAGTATATGAGGGGAGTAGTAATAGTAGTACAAAGGGAGTGGCGAATTAGTACATGAGGGGAGTAGTAGTAGTAGTAGAAGGGGTAGTGGAACATTAGTACATAAGGGGAGTAGTAGTATTGGTAGTAGTAGTACAAGGGGTTGTGGAGCATTAGTATGTGAGGGGTAGTAAAGTATTAGTGCATGGGTAGGAGGTAGTAGAGCATTAGTACATGGGGGTGGTAGAATAGTAGTAGTACATGGGGGAGGGTATTAGTGATAGACGGTAGGATAGTGTAGTATTAGTAGCACATGAAGTTAGTGGTGTTGGTGGGGAATGAACTTTAACAGATTTTTTTTACCAAATCCATGATTTACCTTCTTTTAGGAGACAAAGTACAAAAAAAATTGAAGAAATCTCACCTCTGACACTGGAGTGTATGGCTGCCTTGCTAGTTTTTTGTTTTTCTCAATCTCTTCTTTAGACTCTTGAAAAAATTGCAACCGGTACCTGGAGAGAGAGAGAGAGCATTCAAGAATTTCAAAAACTATGGTAACATTGGAAAGAAAAAAATTATTTTGATAAAATAAAGAGTGTGTTAATTGACTGAGATAAACCAATCAATTGTCTTCATTATAAAACCAAAGGGGTGCTTATGTAGATAGATTTATAATCAAAGGCAAGTGCAGCTAACCATCTCGTCTTTTTACAGGTATGGTATGCAGGATTAAATTATCTAATGGAATGGTTCTTAACCTAGGTGATAGTAGACCTCTGATCAAATAACGTTTATGACATGACCATCCTGTCTTGTTTCCAGTCATAATTGTTCCTTCTTCCTTTTTGAGAAGACAAAGATATGATGCATAGACGCCAGAGAAATATGCCCCCATGTATTACATGTAATACACGGGACAGGCAAAGAGTTAACTACAAAAGCTATGCCTGCATTTATTAACAAGAATATGGCAGAGGGAAGACAAACAAATAACACAAGACCGTGTAAAAAACTGTGTATCATAGAACCTACAGAACTGAAAACAATACCAGATGAACCATCAGAAAGATTAATAAGAAAAATAACGACAGCAACAACAATACATACTGCAATAACAAGGGTACCTCACCAACACCATGAAAAATTGGCTTCACATTAAATTTATTAGATTCTTTGAAGATCAGATAATTATTTTAGTATTTTGGTGGTGTGGGCATGTCATAGAGAGGGTATTATGTAACTAATACAAGAATGTAAATGTATTCTTGATTTTTTTTTTGCTTGTATGGTATGTCGATGTGCATTTTAAATATGATATATGAATGTGTGTGTGGGGGGGATATATATACACATATATATGCACACACACATATGCAAGTTTTATTTTATATGCATATATGTGTGTGTCAATGCATATGTTTGTACATGTTTGTGTGTGTGTGTGTGTGTGTGTGTGTGTGTGTTTTGCATTTTTCCCAAGCTGTCATTTTATGAATTATGAAACAATTTAGAGATAAAAAAAAGAAAAAAAGACAGACACATCCCTAGTCATCAGCAACACCACCCTTTTTTTTAAGCCAGAAAACAACAACATGAACAACTAAAAGAATGTGAAAGAAAAAATACATACATATATATATATATATATATAAATAAATTTGGACAGAATCATTTACTGGAACCAACACCCATTCACACAGACGTACACACATCATCCACATACACATACACGTACAGCCAGGCAAATGGTTTATGGTGGGAGAGGCTGTGAAGGGAGCCAGTGTTTTTCTTGTTTTCGTTCTGATTTCCCTGGCATTAAGCAAATTTGATGAGAGAAACAAAAATCTCTGGCATTAGATAAACCCCTTTGGCTGGAAGTTGGCTGCTCGGTCAACATAACAGACTGAAAGTTAATTCCCCAATTTTGATATTCTTAATCAGGGACAAAAACAATATCTTTTCATCTTTTATTTGTTTCAATCATTTGATTGTGGCCATACTGGGGCACTGCCTTGAAGGGTTTTAGCTGAACAAATTGACCCTAGGACTGATTATATTTTGAAGTCTAGGACTTCTTCTATTGGTATCTTTTGCCAAACCACTAAACATACCACCACCGGTTGTCAAGCAATGGGGGAGGACAAACAGAGACAGAAACACACACACACACACGACAGGCTTCTTTCAGATTCTGTTTACCAAATCCACTCACAAGGCCTTAGTCGGCTTGAGGCTACAGTAGAAGACATTTGCCCAAGTACCACGCCATGGGACTGAACCTGGAACCATGTTGCTGGGAAGCAAGCTTCTTACTACACAACCATAATTCAGAATGATTAAATACCTGTATATTTGCTGGCTGAAAACAGGTGACATTTGGGAATTTGAATTATTCTAACAATGTTCAGCCCTTGTTGCAGTGTTGTGACTTGTATGCCTCAATGACACTGAGAGATATGCCAGCAAAGTGCAAGCTTCTGATAGGGCCACCTATGTTGGACAGATCAAAAGATAGAGGCCAGACTAACATGGACCTCCTCTCCCCAGAGATAAAAATGGGTTTGCGTAAGGTAAACGTCCCTACCTAGTAAAAAGCAAAATTTCAGAAGCATCAATGATAACTGAAAACCAACAAGATCTTGGGAGAAGAAACCCTTTCCTCAGGCTTTTGAGATTGTGCAAAGGGAGGTAGGGTTGCTTGCAACAGAGAGTGGACTTTGCTAAAGGTAACAAAGGGCCAAGTGGGGTTAAACCAAATAATGGATAACCCTACCGCTCATGTAGGCCACAGCAGGATTTGAACTCAAAACATAAAAAGCAGAAACAAATGCTGTAAAGCATCCTATACAATGATCTACCAATTCAGCCAGTCCACCACCCAAGAACAACATTTTATTTGTCCAACCCAGGAGGATGAAAAGTGACAGTGACCTCTATGAGATCTGAACTCAAAATAAACACCACAGAGCATTTCATCCTACGCCCTAACAACTGCCTCCGACAATTACAACTTCCCTTCTGTTTGTTTCCTTACACAGATTTGGCAGATTTCGGTGTATAGTGAATAGTCATTTTCTGAATTATTACATGGCTTAGTCAGAAGAAGAAGGACAGGGCCCATGATCGTTTTGTAAGTGTCTGGTAAACTCATCACTGTAAATTCATTGTGAGTAATTACACTGCAATAAATACATCGCCTGTAATTTCATCACCTGGTAATTTTGTAGCAAGGTAATTACATCGTAAGCCAATATACATTATTCGTAAATTCATTGTCATGCTAATTTTGCATTTTTTTCTCTTTTATCTGCCGAGTAGATGCATTGCTAAACTTTATTTAACCCTTTAGCATTTAAACCGGCCATACTGGCCAAAAGTATTTTGTGTTCAAACTGGCCAGATCTGGTCTCTCACACCAACCCTACAATATTGTTTTAAAAATTAACAGCTACTTCATCAAAATCTCATAGCTACAAGATAATGCATGATTAGTTCAAAACAATGTGGATGAAAAAGCATTCATTTTGGCAGAATAATGCGAACACTAAAGGGTTAAGGGATAAGCGTGTGGTATTTCATTAACAATAAAGACAAAATTTGAACGAAAACATAACATCAAGTTTAACCATGGATGGGAAAACAAATCAAAATTACTTTTAAAAAGCAGAATCTCAAACAGACACAGAAAAAAGATAACACTGTTTTACATTGGGAAAGAAAAATATCGTAAAATAAGTGCAGATGTGGTTGTGTGGTAAAGAAGTTTGCTTCCCAGTCACATGGTTCCAGGTTCAGTTACAGTGCATGGCACCTAGAGTGTCTTCTACTGTAACCTCAGGCCAACTAAAGCCATGTGACTGGATTTGGTAGATGGAAACTGTAAGAAGCTTGTCATACATGTATGTGCATGTTTTTGTGTCTGTGTCTGTCTTCCACCACCACTTGACAACTGATGATGGTGTGCTTGCACCAGAGAATAAGTACCAGGCTTAATATAAAAAAAAAGTACTGGGATCAATTCATTCAACCAAAAATTCTTCAAGGTGATGCCCCAGCATGGCCACAGTCTAATGATTGAAACATGTAAAAAAATAGAAGATAAAAAAGACAAATGATGAACAATGTCTCTAAAATAATTCCTGATTTGGTTGTCTGGTGAAGGAGCTTGCTCTGCAATTATGTGGTTTCAACTGCGATTCCACTGCATGGCACTTTTGACAAGTGTTGTCGTAAATCTCAGGTTGACCTGTGCCTTGTGCATGGAATTTGGGAGTCAGAAACAGGATAGAAGTCCTATGTGTGTATGTGTGTGTGTGTGTGTGTGTGTGACCGTAGTACTTGGCTAGTGCCTTATTAACCCATACAAGAGTGAAAAATGAGATTGGAGCTTAGAAAACATAAAAGGACACAGCTAAATACCACAAAACCGATTTAGATAATTCACCATCTTACTGCACAATTCATTCACTCAAATAACATGTTATTTTCATACTAGCATGAGTTAGATGAATACATACTATTGAGGTATTGGAGAATATTGTAATGGTCAGTTAGGTTGAAGAACCAATCAGCTTTTAGCATGGCCATGCAAAGTACTTGTTTCTACCTAAGTAGGAACAGCAAAGGAAGAATTCACTTAATACAGCTCTCGCAAGCATGAAGGACACAAGAGGGCATAGAGGACATTTGATCATATCTTTAATGTTTTTGTAATAAAACCCAGATGTGCACCGTGAAGAGAAAATGAACAACAGATGGCTATTGCAGCTTGTTCCCTAACCCATAGTAAAGCTAAACTACCAGGTCAGGTCACGCTGCCTTTCTCAGCACAGCATGCAAATGTTATACTCATGGATGCACAGATGGTAATGTGGTTAAGAAGTTTATTTTGCAATCACATGGCTTCAAGTTCAATCCCAAAGTAGAGCATCTCAAGTAAGTGTCATCATATAGACTGAAGCCTTCTGAGTGAAATTAGGTAAGTGAAAACTGTACAGAAGCCCATCATACACACACACACATTGAGTTGTCAGATAAATTCACTCATTTCATTCCAATGTTATTTGAAATAGCACAAAAAATATTGTAGTGTTTTATGAGGTATTTTGTAGCTCTTTTCTTCCTCTACAACTTTTGTTTATTGATTATAGAAATTTGAACAAACTTTCCAGATATATAATGATGGAATGTCCAGTAGAAAAAAAAATGAGCATTTTTGACACCTTTTTCTCTTCACTTTTAATTGAGGTTCCAAAATCTGCCAGAGAGAGAAAAAAAAACAAATATTGTTTTCAAATTTTGGCACAAAGCCAGCAATTTGGGGGGAAGGAGTAAGTTGATTACATTGAGCCCAATGTTCAAACTGATACCTATTTTATCGACCCCAAAAGAATGAAATGTAAGAGTTGACTGTGGCAGAATTTGAACTCAGAACATGAAAATGGTTGAAATACCATTAAGCATTTTTATCCCACATACTAACAACTCTGCCAGCTCACCACCTCAAACAAACAAATACTGATTTCAAATTTTGGTACAAAAGCAGCAGTTCTGGGGGAAGGAGTAAGTCAATTAGATTGGCCCCAGTGTTTTAACTGGTACTTATTTTATCAACCCCGAAAGGATGAAATGCAAAGTTGACCCCAGTAGAATTTGAATGCAGAACGTAAAGACAGACGAAATGCCGTTAAGTATTTTACCCCACATACTAATGGTTTTACCAGCTTGCCACCTTAAGCAAACAAACTAATATTGACTATCGACAAGGACTGCAATAAACGTTGAGAAAAGTTATTGACCAGAAAAATAAATTCATTTAGAGTGATGATCATCATCAGTACTTTAATCCCCGTTCCACACATGCAGAACACTTTGATGGTAGGTCTGTTTGATCAGGTTCAATGTTGACTTGGGACCACACAACGAGGAAAAATACACTGCCTAATGTATCACACTGGATAATGCATTCTGTCCGAAGTAAAAGGAGATGGTCACTGCTAGAATATCTTTATATATATCATCATCAACATCCGTGTACAAGATATATTTATAATATATAAGATATATTTATCGTAATCATGGCTGTTGCTGGTAGCATGATCTTTGAATGTTGGGCCTCACAGAGGCGATGACAAGTGACTGAGACCTTTGGCGATATGCTGTGCTTGAGAAGACTTGTCAAGCCAAGTGAAACCGTAGTTGTGGCCATTGCTGGTATCATGTAAATGGCACTTAAAAAGCACAGATAAAAAATGACTGACCTTCGTTCACTGGGGTGTAAATAATTGTTAAAACACTATATCTAAAAGCAGGAGCTATGGTCACAGGTGGAACTCGTTTGTTCACAGGCCTACTGGATCAGGAACTAACCTGGGGTTAAACATCTATGACAAAGAAACAACAAATAAATGAGTAAATCAATTCATTTGATGTCACTGTAACCTGATCGTCTTAAAGCCTCAGTGACACACCAAGACTCGCTCACTGAAATGAACTAACAACGTCAGAATTTAACTTCAGTAAACCTTTTAATTACATAAATGAATCAGGTAACATCTACCCCTACATCACCCTACACACACAGAGGAAAATTAATTTTGGCTTTCCTCAGACATGTGGGTGGTGCTTTTTGTGCTTTTTTTTTGTTTTGTTTCTTTCTGCTTTTGATGGTTTTTCTCTTTTTTTTCAACAGAAAAAAAGAAGGTAAAAATAACTAACAAATGCTGGAATAATAGTTTGGTGCTTTCTTATCGACAGCCAATTTTTTAAAGTAATGAACTATCAACCCCAGTCTTTGAATGACACTTTATTTTATCAACTCCAGAAGGATGAAAGGCAAAGTCGACATCAGCAAGATTTGAACTCAAAACGTACAGGTGGCAATGTTTCTCTAAAAGAAAATGGAGAAACATGCAACATACAAAGATTCAGAACTAGATATCAACCCTGGCAGTATTTGAACCCAGAATGTAAAGACAGCATTTTCTTAGCATTTTCCCAGTGTGCTAATGATTCTGCCAGCTCATTGCCCTTTATATTGAAATATTAAGAGTGTGGAAATGGCAACAAAAGACAAATATAGGCACAGGTGTGGCTGTGTGGTAAGAAGCTTGCTAAGGCGGTGAGCTTGGCAGAAATGTTAACACACCGGGTGAAATGCTTAGTGGTATTTTGTCTGCCGTTACGTTGTGAGTTCAAATTCCGCTGAGGTCGACTTTGCCTTTCATCCTTTCGGGGTCGATAAATTAAGTACCAGTTATGCACTGGGGTTGATGTAATCGACTTAATCCATTTGTCTGTCCTTGTTTGTCCCCTCTATGTTTAGCCCCTTGTGGGCAATAAAGAAATAAGAATGGCAACTAGATCTCCCTGAAAACATACCTTACCAGCTTTTAAAAACAAAAAAGAATGAGAGAACATGCTAGATAATGTAGTTCTGGACATGTTATGTTTGAATAAAAAGCAGGATGATCACAGTTGAAATGCCTTTAATCATAGGCCAACTAAGTCAGGCCTGACCTGGGGTTAAACAATGATTATGTCAACAATGATAAACTACTAGGTTTATTCGATCAGACCTCTCCAGGACTACACAACAACAACAACAACAATCACTACAAATAACACAAGCCAATGAAGAGCCCCTATGAGATCTTGACTTGGAAGAAATATCAGCCAACCATCTTTATTAAAGAAGAATCATCATCATCATCATCATCGTCGTCGTTTAACGTCCGCTTTCCATGCTAGCATGGGTTGGACGATTTGACTGAGGACTGGTGAAACCAGATGGCTACACCAGGCTCCAATCTGATTTGGCAGAGTTTCTACAGCTGGATGCCCTTCCTAACGCCAACCAGTCTGGGAGTGTAGTGGGTGCTTTTACCTGCCACCGGCACGAAGGCCAGTCAGGCGGTACTGGCAACAGCCACGCTCAAAATCGTGTATTTTATGTGCCACCCACATAAGAGCCAGTCCAGGGGCACTGGCAACGATCTCGCTCGAAAGTCTGCACAAGGTAAGTTTTCGATGTATTATAACTGTAATGTAAAGAAGTGGTCAATCCTGGAACTTATAAGACTGATCAGAGATTAAGCAACAACAAAAACAACTTTAACAACACCACCTGGAAACAGATTTCAATGGAAGAATAACTTGAACCAGAAGAGAATATAGAACTTATAGGTCAGAGACAGTCTATTAGAGCCAGCCATATGTTACAGATGGTGTGCTTAAATTAAGTAAAATATTGACATATCTCAACAACTGTGCTGTTAGCAGTAGGTTCAGGCAACAAAATTTACATTATAATTGTCATTTGGAAAGTAATGTTTCCCAATATAAGTTTTCTTCTTTTCCCATCAATAAACAAGGCTCATGCATGAAATTCACTGGTGACATCTGTTACACGCTAACAACAATTAAAATTTATATATACATATGTGTGTGTGTGTGTGTGTATGTGTGTGTGTGTATTTATGTTGCACATGAACAACAGCTATATAAACAGAGGTCGATTAGACCCATACCACAGTTTCATGCAGTCAGTTTTGGGGTTAACTGTAGACATGGTTTCATATATAATTGACCAGACGAAATTGAGGCTTAGTCCTTTAGCATTTGGGTTGCTCTGTCAAATGTAAAAGAGGCCGACAGAATATGTACCAGGCTGAAAAAAAAAAAGTACTAGGGTCGATTGTTTCAACTTAAAACTTTCCAAGACAGTGCTCCAGTATGGCCACAATCAAATGACTGAAACAAGTATAAAGATAAATAATAAGATAAAGCCTTTCTTTTAAGAGAGAAATTTAAAGGGGACAATAAGAATCTCACTTTGCAACCATGTGGTTTTTGGGTTCAGTCCTACTGTGCAATACGTTGAGCATGTGTCTTGTACTACAATACTGAGCTGACCAAAGCCTTCTGACTGAATTTGGTAGGCAGAAGTTCCACTGTGTGTGTATATATATATATACGTGCATGAAAGTGTTTGTGCCCCCTTCAATAGATAGGAGGGAAGTGTGTGTGTATGTGTGTGTGTGTCTCTCTCTCTCTCTCTTTCTCTCTCATTGTCCAGTCTTATTTCAAGATTTCTTGCTAGTGGAGAAAGAGCCAGCTTCTAACCTAAATCTAAGATTCCTTCATTGGGGTTTCAACATCAACAACAGGGTATTTTTGTTTGCATGTGTGAGTGTGTGCATGCATGCACATATTTATGTATGTATGTATGTATGTATGTATATGTGTAGATTTGTATGCCTTGTTTTAGTACATATGCATGTATGTATGTATGCACATATTCATGTATGTATTTTGCATGTATGTATATATGCATGCATGTATGTATCTTTGTGTTTGTCCCCCACCACTGCTTGACAACCGGTGCTGGCTTGTTTATGGCCCAATAACTTAACAACTCTGCAAAAGAGACCGACAGACTGAACAGCAGATGTAGAAATAAACTCTGGAGTTCTTGTTTACCGCCAGATAGGTCAACCCCAACTTGATTGAGCAGATCTACACTAAAAAGAGTGTAAATCTACTCAATCAGGTCAGGACTGACCTACCTGGGGCTAAACGACAATTTTAAGTGGAAGAAAAGAAAGTATTGAGATGTGATATAATCTAGTTTGTTGGTCTTTATTGATTGAGTTGTAGACACGACAATCAATACAAATAGATTTTTATATGAAGTCAATACAGTGCTTTGTGCTTTGTGTGCAACAATACATATTGAGTAATAAATAGCTATACTCCTCCCAGTTTAACATTAACACCTGGTCCTTGGATAATCGTCTTCTTTTCTTCTATTTTTATTGAACTATGAAGCCCAGGATGGGTTAATAGCTTAGCATGGTCTTCTCCGTTCTCGGATGACAGGCATAATCCATCACTCACTTGAAAACCAAACACCTGGTGGATCAGACCTCCATGTCTGTGACCTTGTCTTGTCAGGTGATTCTCAACAGATTTCTCAGACAGTACATGTGGAAGTGGTTTAGCCGTTTGGCTTGGCATTCATAAACCGTCCAAGAATATACTTTGCACACATATCTCTGAGGTAGTAGTACACATCTTTCTCACACAAAAACCAATGAATAAGGTGTCATTTTTCCGAGAACAAGTGGAAATATAAATTGATCCCTTTACGTCGGGGGCATTAAAAAATATAAATGAATTAAATGAATCTTAATCTATTTCTTTGTCAACAAAGTTCACAAATTAAATCTGGTCAAGTTTGCATGTCATGTGGAGAAACACATGTTACTGTATAGTAAGAAGCTTTATTTCTGACCACATGGTTCCGGGTTCAGTCCCACTGCATAGCATCTAGGGCAAGTGTCTTCTACTGTAGCCTCAGGCCAAGCGAAGCCTTGTGAGTGGATTTGGTAGACAGAAACTGAAAGAAGTTCATCATGTGTGTGTGTGTATGTGTGTGTGTCTGCATTTGTCTATCACTACTACTTGACTTAGTGGTTTAGCAAAACTCCACATTTTGAAATTTTTATATTAAAATTAAAATCTTCAATCATAATTTTATATATCTTTTGTTGTGTTCTAAACACAAAACTAATATTAGTTTCAAATTTTGGCACAAAGCCAGTGAGTTTGAGGGAGGCAGTCAGTCGATTAGATCGACCCAGTATTCAACAGGTACTTATTTATCAACTCATGAAAGAATGAAAGGTAAAGTCGACCTCGGTGGAATTTGAACTCAGAACGTAGTATTCAATAGGTACTTATTTATCAACTCATGAAAGAATTAAAGGTAAAGCCGATCTCGGTGGAATTTGAACTCAGAACGTGAAGACGGACGAAATACAGCAAAGCATTTTGTCCAGCATGCTAACGATTCTGCCAGCTCACCGACTTAAACACAAAACATTGAATAACAAAGTTAATTTACTTAGTTCCTCAAATTCTCGAATATTTTCGCAATTCATTGAAACATTTGGCAAAGCTTGTTTGTAATAAATTTGACCAGTTAAAATATAATGCCTTATATATTGGAATAAATTCTAACTTAGAGCGACGACTAGTAAATGGTAGTGATTAAAGTAATATATTAGAATTTAAATAAGTACTGTGGAGAAGAAAGGTAACTCTTGGCAAAGTAACGTTCAGAAATTGATTGTCTCCCTTATATTTCATTATTTGTTGTCGTGAGAGAGTCGTTACGCCGAAATTTAGTTCAACACGCGAATTCACATCCTTTCATCCTTTTGGAGTCGACCAATAATAATTTTGTGTTAGGAACTCAAAAAAAGGTTCTTACATAAAATTAGTTTGATGGGAAACTAACGAAAATCAATATAGTCAGGAATTTAATGACCATAAATATACCACCTTCATTATAGTTCTTGAAGTAATAACACAATACGTTCACAAGTTGTTGCTAAAAATTCTTTATGCTGATAGCCCAGTGCTCAGAACACAACTTAGAGCTAAAGATATAGCAGTGAACGAAGTATAGGGTTGTCCGAAAGTCTTGTCATCCCCTGCCGAAAAGTAACAAGAACAATAGGGGAACAATATAATATCAAACACATGTAACTGGTTTTAGTATATTCATTTTTATTGACACTGCCACACATCGAGAAGGTCTGTATGAGCACCATCATTTTTGTGGCACAAAATGATGCGGAGCCATGTCCTGTGAGATATTTTATGAAGTTGTTGGTGTTCATACGGATCTTTTCGATGTGTGTCAGTCATCGAGTGTGAAGATATTTAAAACCAGTAGATGTGCTTGATATAATCGTATACTTTTCTACTCTAGGCACAAAGCCCAACATTTTGGGGGAGGGGGCCAGTCAATTAGATTGACCCCAGCACGCAACTGATAATTTATCGACCCCAAAAGGATGAGAGGTAAAGTCGACCTCGACGGAATTTGAACTCAGAACGTAAAGACACACGAAATACCGCTAAGCATTTTGCCCGACGTGCTAACGTTTCTGCCAGCTCGCCACCTTATAAAGAAGAAATATAATCTTTTCTACTCTAAGCACAAGGCCGAAATATATATATTTTTTTGGTGGTGGTGGTGCTGGGGGGGGGGCAGTCGATTAGATCGACCTCAGTACGCAACTGATACTTAATTTATCGAACCTGACAGGATGAAAGGCAAAGTCAACCTCAGCGGAATTTGAACTCAGAACGTAAAGACAGACGAAATATCACTAAACATTTCGTCCCTGCATGCTAACGTTTCTTATTTCTTTACTGCCCACAAGGGGCTACATACAGAGGGGACAAACAAGGACAGACAAACAAATTAAGTCGATAATTAAGTCGATAATGGAAAGCGGACGTTAAACTCTGATGATGATGAGGTATAACAAAATTTTTATTTTTTATTTTTTTGTTTGTTTTTGGTCAGTAAGTGTCATTTCCTATTTGTTTCTATCTGGAAATCAAAAGAAACGACTACTATTCCTTTCAAATATTGCTTTTTGTGACCCAGACATCAATGGCTTGAAACTGACCAATTTGCCATTACATTTCACAGATTTAGCGCTAAGTTGCTGAAGCAGAAATATCGTTATGGCAAATGTTCAGCTCAATATCACAGATTTGCTTGTCATTTGCCTGATGTTGGTTTCTACAGCTGGATGCCATTCCTAGTGCCAACCACTCCACAGATTGTACCAGGTGCCTTTGATGTGTTACCAGCACAGGCGTGTCTTTAGCAGGAAAACAAAGAATTACATGGACTTACCTGTTAAGGTTAGATTTAATATCAGATGATTTGACTGGTTGCTCATATAGCTTGGCCACACGAGGTGGAGCTTGTGGCTCAGAGTCTGACGATGTTGAATTATAATATTTCCCCTTGCGCTCTGCAAGACAAAAGAAAAAAAAAACACCATAAATATTTGGTTTCCCAAAACAATCTATCCCGATTCTTATGAATTCCTTAAAAAGCAAAAATCTTTAATGAATAAATTTACATTAGAGAGCATAAAATTAGGAGATACGCTAACAAGGGAAAAAGGCTGACATGAATCTAATTGATGAAAATTTATAGATGCAAGTGTGGCTCTGTAGTTGAGAGGCATGGCACCTTCGACAAGTGTCTCTATTTTTACCCTGAATCATCCAAAGCCTTGTAAGTGGATTTGGCAGGCAGAATCTTAAAGAAACTCATTGTGTGTATGTGTGTGTGTATGTGTGTGTGCGTGTGTGTGTGTGTGTATGTAAAAGTATGTGGGTTAGTGTTTGGCGTGTTCAGCTCTTGATCATAAGGTCGTGAGTTCAATTCCCGGCTGTGTGTTATGTCTTTGAGCAAGACACTTTGTTTCACTCTGTCTAGACATCATGTAACGGTCGTAAACGAGCATCACTGTTGTACAAGAGAGGTTGTTCATTTCTAGTCTTCCATAAAAAGGCGCAAGAGTGGCTGTGTGGTAAGCTGCTTGCTTACCAACCACATGGTTCTGGGTTCAGTCCCACTGCATGGCACCTTGGGCAAGTGTCTTCTATTATAGCCTCGGGCAGACCAAAGCCTTGTGAGTGGATTTGGTAGATGGAAACTGAAAGAAGCCCATCGTATATATATATATATATATATAT
>NC_069001.1:8855780-8859431 GCF_001194135.2 Octopus bimaculoides | reverse complement strand
ATATATAAGTGTATGTATATGTTTGTTTGTCTGTGTTCGTCCCCGCCAACATTGCCTGACAACCGATGGTGGTGTGTTTACGTCCCAGTAACTTAGTTCGGCAAAAGAGACACGTAAAATAAGTACTGGGCTTACAAAGAATAAGTCTTAGGGTTGATTTACTCGAGTAAAGGCGGTGCTCCAGCATGGCTGCAGTCAAATGACTGAATCAAGTAAAAGAGTAAAAAAGCGAGAGAGTAATCTAAGGTAACATGGTCGCAGATAATCTTCCTCAACAAATTCTGTTCTCAACATCAGCTTAATAATGACTAAGTTATTTTACTAAATTCTTTTTATTAATTTTCGAAATTAACTGAAACAACGGGTGTGCGGGTATTTCGATGAAATCTCACGGCGTGACGACCGCGCCAGGCATAGTTACGGGTTTCCCTTTGGCAAGGTACAGCAGCTGTTCTTCCACACTGCCTGGGATATGGAGAAGATTATAGAGTGGCGGATTTTGAGAGGTAGCGGAAGAGCTCAACTGAGCCAATGATATTTCTTACATTGATACTGAAAGGAGGAATCCACGAAGGTCAACGGTAAGGATTACCAGGCTCTAACAAGAGAGTAACCGTAACACATTCATAAGAGTGGAAGTCCATGGTTTGTATAATCGGTTAATTAAAGAATCACTATGACTCAAGCTTCCAATTCAAGTTCATAATAAAGGAATTGGACGGCGACACAAAATCATGGGAATCCACCGAAGCATCGAAAAAGAAACTGAAACAAATGCATTGAACTTCAAATGAAATAGGGTAACAAATGGTGTCTAAAAAAGAAAAAACGTTAAAACTTTTGGAGTTTCTTTTCAGAAGCACACACTCAAAAGGGAGGTAATCTCAAATATGGTTATCTCCCTTTGACCATATATGACCGTCTTCACGACGTTGAGAGAGAGAGAGAGAGAGGTATGCCCGTCTCTAAGGGGGTGCATTGGACGGCACTTCCCTCTCACTATTTACAGTGATACACTTATTTTGGGACTCCACTGTAGTATTGTTATAAATTGGTGCCCCTCCTCCAATATTCTGGTGCACCCCATCCATTAAAGTCTGGCAACGGGTCTGGAGAGAAGCTTAAAACAAAACAGTACCTATAATCTACGCAGGACCTTATCGAGAGATAGGTTCAGTTGGACAACGAACATAAAACTAATTGTTGTATTTGCTGGTATGATAGATACACTCCATATTCAGGAAAAAAAAGTTTTTAGTGCGATAAAGCTTAAGAGAAGCCCCAGGTTTTTTCTTCTTCTCCTTTCAAGACCTTTTTGAATAAAAAAAAAAAAAAAAAAAAAAAAAAAAAAGAATGCGTCTTATACTTTCAAATGCGGTCCTTTGAATTTCCTCGAATAGTCTGGGAGGCCTTGCAAAAAAAATGATACCGCTATTTCTCTAACACACACATTTATATATATATACACTAAAAGCTGTCACGCATATGAAATAAATAGATAGTCGCTCAACCAGCTAGATATTTAAGAGATGAGGAATTATTTACATTATTTACATTCGACAGATATTTGTCCTCATCTTATTTGTTATAACAGCCGAAACGTTGTGTTAACAACAAATAAGATGAGGACAAATATCCGTCGAATGTAAATAATGTACATAATTCCTCATCTCTTAAATATAGAGCTATTTCTAGCTGGTTCAGCGACTATCTATAAGCAGAAATTGAGAGAAGCCTGGTGTGTGCGTGTTTATATTTGCCGTCTATGCTAATCGCTACGAGCGGTGTTGTTGTCACTTCTGTCAACAGTATTGTTATCCACTACAGCCATAACTCAGTACACGGGTGAAATAGAAGAAATTTTGTTTGAAGAACAGGTTATGGTAGTTGGTAGTTAGTGACACGAAAGACATCCAGCTGTACAAACAATGGCTCAATAAATATAGTTGTCCACTCCATACATACATGGAAAATGAACACACACACACATGTATATATATATATATATATATATATATATATATATATATATATATAGAGAGAGAGAGAGAGAGAGAGAGAGAGAGACAGACAGGCAGGCAGATACGTACGTACATACATATAAACGATCTCTAAGTTGGTTAAAATATGTTTGTGGCTTATTCTAACTGCTAAAGGCAAATTCATTCCAGTTACCGTGAAGAAAGATTCTCTTGCAGTAAAAATGTGTAGACACCGCTAAGTTGCTGGGACGTAAACAAAGAAACACCAGATGTCAAGTAGTAAGAGGACAAACACAAAGACACACACACACGAACAACAGGCTTCCATACAGTTTCCATTTACCAAATTCACTCACAAGGCATTGGTTGACCCAAGGCACTTGCCTCAGGTGCAACGCAGTGGAACTGAACTCCAAGTCACGTGCCCCACCACCCAAAGTGAGCTTCTTAAACACTCAGTCATGCCTGCACCAGAGTGTTAAACAAGATGGTCATGGCAGGAATGGCTTTGATCATAGATCAGCTCAATCAGAGATTAATCAACAACAACAACAACAATTTGAAAGAATTCAGTTTCCAAATTACAGAAATATTCTTTTCTACTCTAAGCACAAAGCCTGAAATTTTTGGGGAGGGGACCAGTCAATTAGATCGACCCTAGTACGCAACTGGTACTTAATTTATCGACCCCCAAAAGGATGAAAGGCAACGTTGACCTCGGCGGAATTTGAACTCAGAACGTAACAGCAGACGAAATACCGCTAAGCATTTCGCCCGGCGTGCTCACGTTTCTTATTTCTTTATTGCCCACAAGGGGCTAAACATAGAGGGGACAAACATGGACAGACAAATGATGCGGGGCCATGTCCTGTGAGATATTTTATGAATCCCGATGTGTGTCAGCCATCGAGAGTAAATTTACCAAAACTAGTAGATATGCTTGATATTATCATATACTTTTCTACTCTAGGCACAATTTTGGCGGAGGGGGCCAGTTGATTAGATTCACCCCAGTGCGTAACTGGTACTTAATTTATCGACCCCGAAAGGATGAAAGGCAAAGTCGACCTCGGTGGAATTTGAACTCAGAACGTAATGGCAGATGAAATACTGGTAAGCATTTCGCCCGGCGTGCTAACGTTTCTGCCAGCTCGCTGCCTTAGTGTTAATGTTTCTGCCAGTGTGCTACCTTCAAACTACACAAATATCGTACACTAATGAATATTTCTCCTACATTTTTGAATATTTCGTCAACCCTCAGTGCTAAGATTAGCCTCATACTTATAACATATCTGAAAATGTTAGGATAACTAAGAGAGATTTTACCGTAACAACAAAGAACACACTATGACAAAGACTTGATGGTTACAGTTGGGCTGTCATGGTGTATCTAGGACAACATCAGTCAATGTGTCCTTCGTTGCTATAGCTATTCAAATCCCAAAGCAATCCTGGTCAAGCAGATTCATGATTTGAGACAGCCCAGCTGTAGTCAGTAAATCTTCGTCATAGTGTATCTAGGACAACATTAATCAATGTGTCCTTTGTTACCATAGCTGCTCAGCTTCCAATGCAGCCAGGATCAAGCAGGTTTATGATTAGAGAAGGTCCAGCTGTAACCAGTAAGTCTTCGTCATAGTGTATCTAGGACAACATTAATCAATGTGTT
>NC_069001.1:8843250-8855644 GCF_001194135.2 Octopus bimaculoides | reverse complement strand
ATCTTCGTCATAGTGTATCTAGGACAACATTAATCAATGTGTCCTTTGTTACCATAGCTGCTCAGCTTCCAATGCAGCCAGGATCAAGCAGGTTTATGATTAGAGAAGGTCCAGCTGTAACCAGTAAGTCTTCGTCATAGTGTATCTAGGACAACATTAATCAATGTGTTGTTTGTTGCTATGGCTATTCAGCAACCAAAGTAACCCTTGACAGTCCAGTTGTGACCACTGAGTCTGTGAAGGGTTGTATATAGAAGCTGAAAGAAGCTCATGTGTGTGTGTGTGTAAGCATGTGTGAGTGTGTGTGTGTGAGCTGATGTCTCCTTGCCTTGACATCTCATGATAGATGTAAACAAGTATCAATGTCATATATCAGGTTCCTTGATATCAAATCTTCCTATGTTATAGGGAAGAATTACCTCACTTGGAAACATGAAGATTGGCAACAGAAAAAGCATCTGGCCACAGAAAATCTACCTCAACAAATTCCATCTGACTCACATGAAACACGGAAAAGTAGACATTAACTGTTTAGCGTTCAGATTACTCTGTTAAATACAATACTTTTTCACTCAAATTGTTTTGAATTAATCATGTATTATTTCATAGCTTTGAGGTTTTGATGGTGTGATAGTTTATTCTTAGAATATCAATGTAGGTTAGGTGTGAGAGGCTAGATATGGCCAGTTTGAATGTAAAACATGTAGAGTATTTGGGCTGGATATGTCCGGTTTAAACACTAAAGGGTTAAAAAGACATTAACAAATATCCTGTCCAGTTTCTGACTATAAATTTCACTCATGAGTCAACCCAAGGCTATTAAAGACATTTTCTCCAAGGTACCATACAGTGGGGCTGAACCCAAAACCACATGGTTGTGAAGTGATCTGCTTAACGACATAGTCACACCAACACTTACATGAGATTAAAGTGTAGCATCCCGCTCATGTAAGATAAATGGAACATCAAAACCGATATGTGAAGACCTTCATATATCGTCAGCATTAACTCATATTTAAGTCTTTAATCTGGAGTGAGTGAGTATCTGAGTCATTCATTTGTAGCAAGGGGTTGAGCCTCTTCATCTTCATGGGTGTGAAGGGTGCTGGTGCCTGAGGCAGTTATTCAGACCAAGAGCAGTATCGAAGAGCTGGAGGCATTTATCGCAAGGGAGGGTTGGCAGAGTACAAGTGCGAGTCACTCTTTGCATCTTCGGCATCTGATCTTTGCCTCTTGACTTCTGTTATATTCCATCAGGTTCGTTCCCTCGATGATGACATGCCACCGATTTGGACAGTCCTTGGTGAATATCTCCCAGACATTTGGGTCAATGGAGCAGTGGAGGAGAGTGGAGTTGAGCTGGTCACAGAAAAGGGAATTTGGGATCTCCATGTGGTCTGGTGCTTGAGGCCAACTCTGCCAAGAGAAGCTGACGGTTGAGGAGCATTTGAGGTATCCATATGATATGTCCCGACCAGCAGGGCCTTCATATAATATTAAGTGTAATACAACATTGATTAACAGAGGGACTGTAAAAGGCTTTTGAGAAATCCCAAGCTATCAAAAGAAAAAAAATATTATTACTACTCATAATAGTGAGGACACATGGCCCAGTGGTTAGGGTGCTACCCTTATGATGGTGAGATCATGGTTTCAATTCCTAGACTGGGTTGTGTGTTATGTTCTTGATCAAAACACATCATCTCACATTGCTCTGTGATCACTTCGACACTGATGTGTGGTACACTGTGCACCTGTTCAGGTAATGTGGATTTAAGGGCAGTTTCCGTCTACCAAATCCTCTCACAAGGCTTTGGTCGGCCTGAGGCTATAGTAGAAGACACTTGCCCAAGGTGCCACACAGTGGGACTGAACCTGAAACCATGTGGTTGGTAAGCAAGCTACTTACCACACAGCCACTTCTGCGCCTTTGTCAACATGAAGCTGTTATTTGGAATATAAATTAACACGGAAGTGTGTGAAGAAGCTCACTTGCGACCATGTTGTTTTAGGTTCAATACCAAAAGCGACAGGAACGTTGGAACCAGTGTATTGCTCTGCAAGATGACTATTTTGAAGGAGATGATGTTAAAACTTAGGTAAATAAGTTTTCATTGAACATGACTAGTTCAGGAACCTTTTGGTACTACCTTGTAAACTAACATGAAACTTTGATGGCAGATTTAATTTATATCATTTCAAAATACAAGTTTTGTACCATAGAACCAGGGTCTGTCCGAGATGGTGATGGAGAAAGCAAAATGGACTCGGTCAGAGAACAATAGTTGTTGTTGTTCTAAATTTACTATTAAATCTTTAGAATTTATAAAGAAGTGCTAATCTCTCAAAGTAGATGGAACACTTTGGAAGTTGGAGACCCAGGAAGACATGAGATGAAGTACTGAAGAACAACCTCAGGAAGCTGAACCTTTCAGGCGAGATGACAAAGGACGGAGTTACCTGGCACCTGGCCATACTCAAGAAGACTCGTACCTTGCAGCACAAGTATCAAGACCGATCTTTCTGATGGTGTAAAGCACTCATGGTGGTGTCACGTAAAAGCACCTGTGCGCTGCCATGTAAAAGCACCCAGCACACTCTGTAAAGTGGTTGGCGTTAGGAGGGGCAACCAACCATAGAAATCATGCCAAATCAGACTGGAGTCTGGTGCATCCCCCAGCCCCACTCCAGCTTGCCTGCTCTGGTCACACCGTCCAACTCACGCCAGCATGGACAACAGACATAAAGTTATGATAATGGTGGTTTAACCCTTTCATTACTATATTTCTGTTGAGATGCTCTGTGTTTCTTTCAATTAATTTTAACATTTATTTTTCTGTTTGCAAGGCTCAGGCAGAATTCATTGAGACAGACTTTTTATTGTCAGGTGCCCTTCCTGTCACCAACCCTCACCTGTTTCCAAACAATATTTTCCCTGGCCAGAGAGGTTTTCATGAATGTTTTTTAACAAACACTGCTTGATGATGTCATTCATTAATATGCATGATAGTGATGCTCGTTTATAACTATCATGTGATCAGGACAAGCAGACACACACAAGCATACACAACAGGCTTCTTTCACTTTCCATCTACCCCAGTGGTTCTCAACTATTTTTTGCCTATGGACCCCTTTGAGTCCTATTTTATTTGGGTGGACCCTCAAAGCCATTTAATGTTTAAAAACTATTATAATTCCATTATTGAATAAAAGAAAAAAAAAAAATTTTGAGTATTGTAGACATATAACCAATTTATTGCACATGATTTTTTAACAAGAAAATCTTATATAGAACCTGGCTGAAACCCATTTATCTACCCACTTGCAAGAATTTGGACAACCTGAGGCTATAGTAGAAGACATTCACCCAGAGTGCCGAACAGTGAGATTGAATGCCAAACAATGTGGATGGAAAACAAACTTCATCACAACACAGCCATTATTGTGTCAATATCCACTTACAAATGCTGGATTATTTTCAAAATTAATTGAAAACACAGGACAAGGTAGTATATTTCATTAGAAGTATCTACCTCCCACTCAAAAGAAGTGTATGAGTCTCTATACAGTCTCACCGTGTACCAGAAATAGCAGCCAAATCACTCACAAACCATATATCATTGTCTTTAATAAAAGCACATTTGATTATGTAATCTAGGATACTATTGCTGCAAAAAAATAAAATGCTGAAGGATTCCAACAAGTGTCAAGTTGCACAGTGATATATCCAATTCTTGCCAGCATAGTAAAAGTTACATAAAAAAAAATTATGATGAAATCTGTATCTCGTGCTATTTCTTGTCTGTTTATTCTCGGGTCTGTCTTGATTTATCAGACTCGTAATCAAGGCAATATCAGCAGAGACTGTACCTTCTATTTCTTTGGCAAAGTGCACTTTCTCTCAGATTATTCAGTCTTTCGTTCGATGTCTTTCTACCCTGACAACAGGGTGTGATTTGAAGTAGATTTGGCTGCTATTATGGTTGTGTGACGATAAAGAACTTCCCTTGTCGGCTCATAGAAGACAACGACTTTAATTAGAATGGTCGTCTCCGTAAGAAGTAACCTTTCGTGTTATGTACATAAACGAGAAATTGCTTCTTGGTAGCAGCATAACCTCAAGTCAACTTTGATATAGAATGGATGTAAGGTGGAAAAACGTTCCTGGTGTGACTATCCCGTCTTCTTTATTAAAACACGGTAAATCTAAGAGTCCATTGTTCAAAATGTTAGGTTTATAAAATGACAGGATATATGAGGGAGATGTTGGCTGCTATTCTTAGCAGGTCGACTAAGCACATCACCGCCTAGTTTCGTCTGTTGTTCCTCTTTAAAAACAGTAGAGTGTGATTTGAGGAAAATTTAGCAATAACTTCTAGCAGATCGAAAGTAAACATATACAAATCTTCTTTGTTTAACCCTAAGAAAACCTAAAACCAAAGATATTCCCGCCATGACAATCGGGTATCTTTCTTTTTTTTTAATTAAGAAATAATACAGCTATGATTACATGATACAAGATATAATTAGTATTTAAGAAAATACGGTTTATGGTTTGAGAGAGACTTGGCTGTTATTTCTAGAGAGGTCCAGAGCGACTACACGTAGAGAGATACGCTTGCAGGCATATTATGGTCTTTCTTTGAGGGGGTACTTAGCTGATATTTCTAGCAGACTGAACGCAAATAAACTACTTAGGTAGACTCGTTAATTATTATTTACAGCGATGGACAAAATGCCTTGCACTGTTTATAGCGTCGATTTCTGTTATGAGTTCAAATGCCACCGGGGGTCAACTTAGTCTTTCATCTTGCCGGCGTCGTTAAAATAAAGTACCAGTTAAACATTCGGGTAAATATATAAATGGATTATAACCACATTCCTTAAATACGAAGCCTTGTGTCTTTGTCAGAAATCATGTGGTTAGATATTAATGCTAGTCTAGTTTTGATTCTATGGTGTTTTATTTACCTGTCTGGCTTCTCTGTCGTTCTCTTTTATCTTGAAGTTGTTTCTTCTTCTGTTTAACGCTGAACGGTTTCTTACGAGGCATAATTACTTCAGATCTTCTTCGGTTTCTTCTGAGGCAGGACCAAAAATCGGTGTCAATGAATTTACACACTTCAACAAGTTGATAACATACTATTATCAAAAAAAAAAAAAAAAATCACCGCCAGAAACAACGAGCAGACGGGAAATTAAGTCGGAAGAAGGATATATACATATATATATGTATATATATGATATTATATTAGCTGTTGTGTGTAGTTCAGAAACAAATTTTTTATTCAAAGAATTTTTTTAATTGTTAATTGGATGTTTTAAATAAGCAACTTTCTACTATATAATTTTTTTTTAAAATTATAATCTTAATTATAATAATGTATTATATTTCAATATACATTTTAATAGCTTGCTTTTTGGTTTTGCTCTTTTTTCTTTTGCTTTTGCATTTACTTTTTAAATGATCGCATAGAGATACAAAGAAAGGTTATAAGAGAGAAAGATTTGTACACGGAGGTGGATGAGAGACTACAAATAATATATATTTATGTATACAGACATATATACATTCAATCGTTAGTTTGAAAACGAAAGGTAAAAAAAAAACCCAGTGGCGCTGGCTTTCTTCCTTTCTCTCTCTTTTGAGAGAGAGACAGAATGAAAGAGACACACTGTTGGGAGGAAGATCGAAGAAACTGTAGTGAAGGTTGAGTAACAGCCAATGAAATTGTAACTTTGTCTTCACTGCTCTGAAGATTAACCAATGAAATCATAGTTGAATCTTCACTGTGCTGTCAATATTTACTTTCTTGTTTGTTTCTTATGTAAGCATGCCTGCAATAAATACACAAAACATTCTTCCTACCATTATAGTCTAAAACAAACATAATATCATATTCACCCGCTGCTGCTTGTTTCGATGTGTCATATGTATCATAGTAATCATAGGTAGGTGATGTAGATTTCTTTATTTCTTCTGTAATATGAGTATATATATATATATATATATATATATATATACACATACACATATATGTAGGTAGGTATGCGTGTGTGCCGTTGTTACCTTTGTAATGTTTTCTGTTTCCGGTGATTATTTACTATTCAGAAATGAAAGGGTGTGATCGCTTGTCAAGAATCGTTACAAGAATTTTGACAGTATTTGGTTTATGTCCCTTTAAGGGTTTGAGTTCAAATCTTGCCAAAGCCAACTTTGTGTTTTATTCTTTGCAGAGTCGTTAAAGTAAAGTACAAGGTAGATCTAGGAGTTTTTTTTTTACCTGGTACCTCCATTGATAAGTCAACTTGAATCAACTTGAGAAGTTGATTCAGTCGACTTGCCATTATTTCTATTATTTACATAAATTATATTCCTTGATTTAAGACTGATATTATTAATTCTTGCGGCGAGCCATAATGCTAGCGGCACTTCCACGAACAATTGCAGCTGAAATTTGCGGAAACAACCAAAAAGCCTCTCTGGCGCTTCTTCGTTTATTACCTTGTATCGCATGCCCCCTTATTTATCATCGGCCCTTTTCATATGACTATATATGGACTGTCGTTTCAAATTATAATTTACGGAGGATTATTTTGGAAATGATGGTCTATAACAATACAGTAAGATTTTTGGAGAATCCTGGAATGTTGCTTTTTCATCGAATATGTGATACGTGACCATGAAACTAGCAATTCTAAGCAAAATGTTGTGTCTCTGGTGAAGTCAATCCAAATATCGTTGCTAAAAAATATCCATAAGGAAGAATACAATACTTTAGAACAGTACGTGTAAACTGGAGGCAATAATTGACATATTGTGCACGTATTCACACTGATTTATTTGGGTGGTTTTTTTTTTCATTCATTTTGTTTCATTTTGAAATTTTGGTATAACAATGAAGTTGTTTGTCATCACATGTGTCAACGGCGAACCTCGCCAGTTACGGTGGATCCCTTACAATTAAAAAAATCCTTCCAGGGGTCAATGAAATTAAGCAACATTCAAGTACCATGGTTGAATTAATCGACCACCCCTACCCCCACCCTCAAATTTTTCACTTTGTCCCTTGTCAGAAATTATTGTTGTGAAATGACAAAATCGTTACAACAAATACCTTGCGTTATTTATTTCTGTTTTTTATATATTCATCTTTCTGTCTGTCTATCTATCTATCTATCTATTTATCTATCTTGTCTGTCTGTCTCTGCTTTTTTGAGACAATACATTGTGAAGTTCAGAAAGACTTGACTATTATTTCATCATTTTTCCATTTTGTGTGTTTCAGGGGGAAATGCATGATATAATGGATGAAAGACTTTGAAAAAAAAAAAGATTTAAACAAGGAAAGAATAACAAGGATTTAAGGCCAGGGTAAAAAAAGGATAGAAAGGGTAAAAGATTGCTTAAAAAAACTGAGTATGCCATTGGAAGATTCATCATATCATGAACACTTAGTTCATAACTTCACAACGATTCTATTAATTCATGCCTCAGACACTTAGTTTGTGCCACCAGAACCATTAAGAGCAATGGAGTTTGACTTCAATATCAACCATATCTTTACAAACAGGGTTACCAAGTTTGACAAACGGGTAAAACAATTCCACACAAATCGAAGAGAGTGAGTATTTGTTGTTTTGTCTTGTTGTTGTGTGTATCTAATTGAGTTTATTTCTCTTGAAATATTTCAATCAGTTGAAATATGTTTGCGACATGCTTGACTTGGACAAAAGACCATATTCACTGTTGTTTGCCTTTGAGAGCAATTCTTGCTTTAGGTGATAAGCATTGAAAAACACCAACGGTCATTTCATAGCACCTTCTATCCAAGTGGCGAATGTATTTCTAGCTCCCTGGCTATCATCAGCACCATCCAGCAAGGGTTCCAGTTGATCTGGTGAATGGAAGAACCTACTCATGAAATTAATATGCAAGTGGCTGAATGCTCCACAGACCTGCATACCTTTAACCCTTTTGTTACCATATTTATGTTGAGATACTCTGTGTTTCTTTCAATTATATTCAACTATAATAAAGAATTTAGTAAAATAACTTAGTTATCATTAAGCTAATGTTAGAAACATGAATTGTGACTAAGGTTTGGTGGAAGATTTTAATTCAGAACTTTTGAAAACAAGACATTTGTACTACAGAGCCAGAGGCGGTTTCAGGTGGATTGGTATGAAAAGGGTTAACATAGTTCCTAGGCTTTATTCAGCATGATGCAGACTTGAGCAGTGAGAATCAAAGATTTGGGGACCAACTCCACAGCCCTACTATCAAGGGATGGACAGGAATTTTTGAAATAGTGTTTTCTGATTGGATGCAGATTATGTAGTTAAGAAGCTAGCTTCCCAACCAATTGGTCTTAGGTTCAGTCCCACTACAGCACCATGGGCAAGTATATTTTTACTCCACAGTATATTTTTACTATAGCCCCAAGGCTACCAAAACCTTGTGACTAGATTTGGTTGATGGAAACTGAAAGAAGCTCATCATATATGTATACATGTGTGTAAGTATGTATATGTGTGTTTTTGTGCACACTTGTGTGTGCCTTGCTTGGAAACAGATGAGGGTGACAGGAAATGTATCCAACCATTGAAAATCTGCTTCAACAAATTCCATCTCAACCAAGTAAATTTGAAAAAGTGGACATTGAATGATGATGGCGATGACGCCCTTCTGGATATCAATCTTTTTAGTTGCTTGTTCCTATTATGATGTATATTTCTAAATTTCAATGATTTCTGATGTCTCAATTTCGTTCTTTATTTTCAGACTAACACAGCAGAAAGACCCAGCATGTATAGTCATAGACAAACTTGGAATTGCTTCTTCTAAGGTTAGTTTAATGCCTGAACATTCCTCGTTTTTATTTTAATTGATCGTTGTGAAATTAACTGGTATAATTGTGTAGTTCAGAGAATTGTGTTTCAACCAAGTCGTCTTCGTTTCAGCTATCTTGCATGGAATCTTGGGAAAGTGTATGTCACTGAAACCTCAGTTTGACCAATACCTTAAAATTTGAACAAAAACTGTGAAGAGACCCATTATTTATGTGTGTGTGTGGAGGCGCGTGGCTTAGTGGTTTGCCATTTAGCAAAGAGAACTCAAGCTGTCATTTATCTTCATTTCTTGCAGGCTCAAGGGTTACGAACACCGGTGACCAGTACTTCTAAGCTAAAAGATTCTGACCATCTTATTTATTTGTTAAAAGATGAACAAAATCGGTACGTTTTTTTTTTTTTTCTCTTTCTTATACTTGTTTCTGGCATCTTTGCTTGTAACCCCAGAAAATTTACAATGGAATGAACAACAGTTTTGTATATTTTGTGATGATGCTTCCCCACCTTAATAGTGAGAGAAATACTACAATACACCAAAATAGTTTGCTGCTTTTATATTGTGTCAGAACAGTTGTACAAAAATACATGAGAACACCTGTATGACATTTGTGTGATATCTGTAGTGGGATATATTACATTTCTATAATTTCTTAAGTGTTTTGTTACTTTGTGATCTTTCTGTCATTACAGAAATCTCGGTGCAGCTATTGGTTTCTTGAAGATTGGCTACAAGTCACTGTTTGTGTATGACCACAATGGAATTATTCATGAACTGACGCCAATGTGTATCTTGGATTTCTATATCCATGAGTCTCGTCAGAGGCAAGGTTTTGGAAAAGAATTATTTGACTACATGTTACAGGTTGGTGAAATCTGTTAGCCTGTTGCTATACTTTAATTCATACCACAAATTCATTTTTCCTTTTCTTTTAAATTTAATTATTTTAAATTCCCAACTTAATCATTTTAGTATTTCTACTAGCCAAATCTACCTGACTTAATGGTAATGTTCTTTGAACTAACAAAATATTCTTTGTTTGAGTCTGTGAGCAAGCTTTTATTTGAGCCAATGAAAAATGGTCTTTATTTGAACCAACAAAGAAGCCTCTGTTTGAACCAGTGAGGAACCTTTTATGTCATTGCTAAATCTGCTAGAAATAGCAACCAGCTCTCTCGCAATCAAGTCATATCTTAACTAATGAAAGAACGCGTTAGATAATGTATTTCTAGATATACTTGGAAAGACAATATAGGCAGAAGGACAGAATTTAATAATAAGGATTTCTGTTTCTTTTTAATAATTATCATCAGAACAACAGAGAAAAATGCTTTACAGCTTATAGTTATAGACCTTTATATTCTGAGTTCCATCGTTTGCTTCATCATCCTGCACTAGTTAATAAAATAATGTACCTGTTATATACTGTGGTCTGTTTAGCCTTTTGCCCATCCCTGGTATCCATGCATCATACATGATAAACACATTCCTAATTTTTTCAGCCTCAAGATTAACTTGGGACTTGTGAAGGGTAAATTTTCTATTACTCAGAAAATATGAAACAAGAGCTAGCTAAAAGTCTGATAACAAGCATGGACATTTAGGACAAAATTTGGACAGGCAAAAGGTTAAGTGATCATACCCCGCCCTACAAAATGTGTAGCCTTGTTCCAATGTTAGAAATTGATCATTAAGTTTTTGTTTTTTTTATTTTATCTTTTAATTTACATATTAATTGGTAATTATTATTAATAACAGCAATGTCATATTTTGCCAGGACACGAGACTGCAGCCTTGTCAGTTAGCCATTGACAAACCTTCATTCAAATTTAGTTCATTTCTCAAAAAACACTACAACCTCATTCATTCCATACCTCAGACAAACAATTTTGTGATATACCGTGGATTCTTCTCAGAAAAAAAGAAAGGTAATCTATATTCAATCAATTAACTCGTTATTAATGTATACTTGTATATGTTTCTCTTCTGTTTTATGCTGTCCCTCTCTATTGCCTTGTAACTCTTTCTCTAGTGCTTTCTCTCTCTCACACACACACACATTCTCTCTCTCTCTCTCTCTCTCTCTCTCTCTATATATATATATATATATATATATATATATCTGTCTTCTAAGCTTTCTCTATTGCCTTATAACTGTTTCTCTCCTGCTCTTCCACTCCATCTCTCTTCCTTCCCCTACAACCCTGGGGTCGATGTAACCAACTAGTCCCCTCCCAAAAATTTCAGGCCTTGTTCCTTTAGTAGAAAGGAATAATCCCTTCGTTACCAACCCGGCTAAAACCGGCTCTGATTCTGAGTACAAATGTCTTGTTTTCATAAGTTTTCAATTAAAATCTTCCCCCAAACCTTAGTCACAAATTATATTCCTAACACTAGCTCAATGATAACTAAGTTATTTTACTAAATTCTTTGTTGTATTTAAAGTAATTGAAAGAATCGCAGAGCATCTCAAAATAAATACGGTAATGAAAGGGTTAATTCATACTATATGGCTATCAAGCAACTTTAGCTATATATTATATTTATAAAGATACCAACAAATATCGAGACAGATATCTTATATTTATGACTATCAAGCAACATTGAAGTGACTATTATATGTATAGTTATCAGGTAATATATGGTTGTAAGGCAGCGAGCTGACAGAACTGTTAGCATGCTGGGCCATGTGCTTAGTAACATAAGCAGTACCAAAATGCCTCATAGCCTGGTTATTATATGTAAGCAGTTATCAAGCAAAATTGTGGCATATATTGTATTTATAAACATATAAAGCAATATGAAGATGGAACTTATATGTAATCATTACTATTTCATCCATGAAGCTATCAAGCGATATTGAAGTGACCGTTATACTAAACTAATATCCTGTGACTGTTTCATCCAACAGATATCAGATCGAACAAGAAACTGCTGCGCTATATGAATCATTGTAAGTTTTAAAACAACTCATCTGCAAATAGATTCTGTTCTAAGTACTGTATTCTAACCATTTTACTTTTAATCTAATATTGGAAAAATTAATCCCGTCTTCACTGTTTTCTTCACCCACCTCTGCCATGAACCTTTCCTTGGTCACTCAACCTGATAGAAATAACAACTATGTCCACATGTAAACTTTTCCAGGCTTTGTTTTAAGATACATATATATATATATATATATATGTATATATATAAAATTAATATGAGTAGCAGTTTTACCAAAAAGGAGAATTACAAATGTCACTAAATGTGATTCAGATGTTAGACAACACCTACATTGCTAGAAATAAGAGCTGAAACACTCTAATGCTGTAGTTAATGCGGATGAATGACAAGTGCCGATTGAGAATGCTTAATACTGACGCGTCAGTTTTGGCAATCTCCATCGCCTCATCAGTTAAGCCTGCTCGACTCTGCCTCTTTCCAGACTCACTTTGCCATTAGTATTTATGTTTCCGTCGTCCAAATAATTGGATGATTTAGCAATTCACTAATGTGTATATATAAAATTAATATGAACAGCAGTTTGCAATGTTTCAC
>NC_069001.1:8841669-8843150 GCF_001194135.2 Octopus bimaculoides | reverse complement strand
ATATATATATATAAAAACTGGAAAATTCAATTTGCATAAATAACACTCTCCTAACATCTAGGTCAGTTAATAAATTTACAGGCTGTATTGGGTGTAGTTTATCATGACAACAGCGCTAGGGGAGTCATCATATCTTTGAATAGACCAACGGGTTCTTGTGCAAACACACACACGCATATACATACAAATGTCTAAAAGTGTAAAATCTATATTTTCTTTTCTTTTCTTTCTGTTTTTCTGTCTAGATAACCATGAGCAAATTCTCCCAAATAAAAATGCCGAACCAAATATTCCCATCAACAGACTAAGCTTGCATGAAAAGGAAACGGTTTTTGCAAAAGGGCAACCATTTTCAAAAGCGTCAGCACAGAATACCCTATCGTTAACCAAGCAGCAAGATGTAAGACTATTTATTATTATTATTCTGATTTGTGTGTGACTGAGTGTATTCATTAGTACTGGGAGATGGAGAAGTGGTTTCATTGATGGACATTGACTAGTAACAGAGAAAGGAGGTGGGTAGGGCTGGGTGCTTTGCTTGAAAAACGGATAGCAGTTAATGACAGGAAAGGCACCCAGCTGTAAAATGGCTTCAGTAATATGTGTTCAGCCAACTGATATTAGCATGGAAAAATGCATGTAAGAACAAATGATATGTGTATAGATAGATGTATCTAGGCTCTATGATTGATACAGACTTCCTGTTTTCAGGTGACCTAAATTTAAACTTTCCATCAAAATTTTCTCAAAGTTTATGTTCCAAACACTAGCATAATAATCACAATTTTGTTTCGTTTTTTTTTTCTTTTTTCTAATAAATTCTTCGTTATTTTCGAAATTAACAGAAGCGAAGACTGTATTTCAGCAGAAATATGGTAACAGAAGGATTAAGGCTAAAAGTCTGGGTTATTTCCTTTTTTTTTATTTCGCTGTCTTCTATAATACCCCAAAAGCACTGAAATTTTTCAAAAACTTCCTTGTATTTTTATTCTATGAATGAACAAAACATCTTTTTGAGTTCCACAAAGGCCTGATAGTTGTATTATATAATTTCCACAAGGTTTAAAGCTTAACATTTATAAAAAAAAAAAATCAATATTATCTTGTATACACAGAAAGGTGTATATGATTTCACTTCTTTTTCTGAGTTCTTGTTATCTGTTTTGGCATGGTTTCTACAACTAGATGTCCATCTTAATGCCAGCCACTTCACAGAGTGTACTGGATGTCCATCTTAATGCCAGCCACTTCACAGAGTGTACTGGATGCTTTATACATGGTACCAGCACAGGTGCTTTTTCTATGACACCAGCACAAGTGCTTTTATGTGTCACTGACATGGGTACGTTTTATGTGGTACCCATGCGGGTGCATCTAACATGCTTTTTACATGACACCAAAACAGGTGATACATATATGTGTATATACACACACACACACACACACACACACACACACACATACATATATATATATATATA
>NC_069001.1:8838632-8841516 GCF_001194135.2 Octopus bimaculoides | reverse complement strand
TATATATACATATATATATTCATTCATGGGTAAATATATTTTTATATTTGTATAGTGTATGATATGTATAAAAGTTTATCCTTATTTTGTATCATTAGTCTTTTTTTTTTTGTATAGTAATCTATTTTTGTTATTTCTGCAGCAAAGAAACATCAGTCTGTCTGTCTGTCTGTCTCTCTCTCTCTCTCTCTCTCTCTCTCTCTCTCTCTCTTACACACACACATTCATTCATTCTCTTTCTCGTTCACTTTTATGTAGTATCCAGAGGATAAAGACCTTCTTTCTGTAACCAATTTAAAACCAATTCCTTCTGAAGCAAAGAACTCTCTGAAAGAAAGGTTTGTGTTTGCTTACTCAATTAAAGCTGAATTGAGGCTACACAACAATAACTAGAAAGTATTTTGAACTTAGGAGGGATCTCATGTCCCTTAGGGCTTGTGAGTCTTAAATTGCTGGAGCATAGCTTTAATTCAATGGCAGTGGGTGAAGGAGACTTAAACCTTCTACTCTGAGAAAGCAGTCATTTGACAAAAGCAACAACTAACCTATCATCTCAGATCATATTCCCATGTGACCTGGTATTTGTGAGTCAACAAAGGAGCCAGTATGTGGCTGTTCAACCTGCTAGTTGTTGTTGTTGGCACTCCGTCGCTTACGACGTCGAGGGTTCCAGTTGATCCGATCAACGGAACAGCCTGCTCGTGAAATTAACGTGCAAGTGGCTGAGCACTCCACAGACATGTATACTCTTAACGTAGTTCTCGGGGATATTCAGCGTGACACAGAGTGTGACAAGGCTGACCCTTTGAATTACAGGCACAACAGAAACAGGAAGTAAGAGTGAGAGAAAGTTGTGGTGAAAGAGTACAGCAGGGTTCGCTACCATCCCCTGCCGGAGCCACGTGGGGCTTTTAGGTGCTTTTCGCTCAATAAACACTCACAACGCTCGGTCTGGGAATCGAAACCGCAATCCTATGACCGCGAGTCCGCTGCCCTAACCACTGGGCCATTGCGTCTCCACTTAATATTTATACACAGCTGCTATTTAGATTAAATATTTCATAGCTTTTACACATGAATGTTTGTACACCATGTGTGTGTTCATACATTTTCAGTGTTATCCTTTGGCATCTTTCCAGCCATTACAGTCCTATTGCCGATACAATTAGAACCAGGACTCCACAAACTACAGTGAAGCTCCACCGAACTACTCCTTTACCATTAGGTGACGATCACAACAGACATCTCAGCTCAGCTCATGGGACACTACCTGAAGAGGCTGGCAATAAAATCAACAGAACAAGTGGACCACAAAGAGGTATCATTATCAACATCATCATCATCATCATTATTACTACCATCATCATTATCATCTTCATGCCATTGTGATCACCCCAACACTGCCGTCATGGTTACTATCTTCGTTATTATCACCATCTTCATCATTATCACCATCACCACCACTATCATCATCATCACCATGATATTCCAGTCTTAATTTTATATTTCTTCAGGACAACACTGAAGATTCTTAACCTGTTAAAAATAACAGTCAAGTCTTCTCGAGATCCCATTTTACTATCTTAGAAAACGGAAGGACACACCAGTCAATGTAGTCATTAATTTAATCTCTTTTACTCTTTTACTTGTTTCGGTCATTTGACTGCGGCCATGCTGGAGCACTGCCTTTAGTTGAGCAAATCGACCCCAGGACTTATTCTTTGTAAGCCTAGTACTTATTCTATTGATTCTCTTTTGCCGAACCGCTAAGTTACAGGGACATAAACACACCAGCATCGGTTGTCAAACGATGTTGGGGGGAACAAACACAGACACACAAACATCTACACACTGCTGTTTCTAGCAGGTCAAGCAAACACCTAGTACTCCCCACCTGGTTAGCTTACTGACATGGACAGTGGAGCTGGTGATGGTGATAGTTATACTGATGATGATGATGATGATGGTGATGTTTGCATTTTTTTCTTGGCGATGTCAGTGTTGTTGTTGATGTTGTCTGCATGTGATTGCATTTGAAGTTGAGATGTTGATGTTATCATTGCAGCAAATATAGCTGGAGGCACTGATCATCCCAATTTCAACCCACTGATGGTAACAAAAGTCGACCCACTTAGCTTGTATACCAATAGGTACTCCTATTCAAGACAGCATGCGAAATTACTTCCTTATATGGACTCTTCAAAAATTAGGTATTTGTTATGGTTTGACTTGCTTTCTTGTTGTTTGACAATTGTATGCTTTCGTGTTGCTTTCTGTTCGTTTAGTTATTTTTGCTATCCTTACTAATTTCATCATTCTATTTTATAAATTGTGTTTTGTGAATAACAGCTTCATTGATTACAGGATTGCTGCAGATCAATAACCAGTTCACTGCATTGAGTGGCAAAGCAGAATATATATATTTCAGGTTAAGGCAGGACAAATATCACCATTTGTTTTGGAGTGTTTTTTTTTTGTTTTTGTTGTTGTTATTTTTTTTTTATTCCAGTGAACCAGTTTATTGAGTTTTGTTGCTGATGTTTTACCAAATCACGTCAGCAAGATGTATATATACTTTCTCACATGTAATGTTTATAGAAACGGGCATAGTTAGACCATTAAATATACTAAGAAATAGAAGAGTCAATATCACAACATAAGTAAAGATTATTTTGTTTAATGCTTGAGTATATAGTGTTATTTTAAAGTATACTGAAATATTTAATTACACACTCATTTAAATAGCTCCATTATCTATGATGTCTTTACAAAATGTCTATAATATTAAGTGAAGAATTATCAATCATCTGCAATTCTGATTATATTATGAGACAGTATATATATATATATATATATATATATATATATATATATATATATATAT
>NC_069001.1:8827685-8838601 GCF_001194135.2 Octopus bimaculoides | reverse complement strand
ATATATACTTTTTCTATTTTCTCTCCCTGTTTATTTCTGTGTTCCTTTCTGTCGAAGAGCGTAGGCTTGAAATGTAAAAGACTTTCTCACTTCCCAAGCATTAAACTAATACATTTGTTTGTTGTTTACACACCCGTCTTCGTTGTTTGTTTGTTTTTTTATAAATTCTCACTATGTGTACATATATATATATATATATTTGTTTTGCAAGATTATTGATGTGAAATCGTGTGTTGAAACAGATATTGTTGTATTTGGGGATGGTCAAATATATAGTGCCTGTGTTTTTATTGGCTAAACTGGCAACATGACCATCCCTTCATGAAGTTAACACAACCTCTAATCGAATTTATACACACACACACACACCCATACACACACTTATACGGAACCACACAGTGTGGGATCATATCAAAATGCTTTGCTTAGAAACCTGCCTGCATTGAGAAAGCCACTGAATTTTGCTACATATGATGTAATCGCTAATGATGTATCTGAGAAAATTATTGAACTACGAGCATTTGCTGATTTCTAAAAATTGTCGAAATGACCAAACACTTCTTGTCTTAGCATCACTCAGTAAGACCTTATCAGTTATTCTCCAGTTATTTAAAGCTAAATATGGCTATGGTACATCAATACTTAGCAGTTTTCATCTCCACTCTGGGTCACCAGAAATATTGATTAGCTGGAAGCTATCCAGAGATATGTAAACTGGATGAATACACTCCGTCAGTCATTTACCATATCTTGAACATCTTGCTTCTCTGGTGATTGACACAAAACCTTTGACATATAACAGTTGACTTGTCTGAAGCCCACAAGATTATCCACCATCTTTACAACAACTTAGGCTATGCTTTTGAATTCAGTATCTTTACCATCTCTGGACACCCAGCTCAGCAACCATGACTTGCAGAACCATTTTTTTTTTTTCATGCTCAGAAGTGTTGATGCATGGAATAAACTACTTACATCACTTGTTAGCTGTCAGACCACTGCCTCCTTCAAAATTTCCATGCTTCCTGAAATTTTGCCAACACTACTCTTGATGTGCCATTTCCTCTTAATGGCTCTTTTACTGTTTATTTCTCTGCCTTTTGTGTTTTATTCTGTGTATTGTGCATGCGCTTTTAGCTGTCATTGCTGTCTTTCTTTTCTTGGCTGATTGTTTTCTGTCTTCTCTTTTACCCTTTTCTTACAACTTGCAGCAGACTTGAGCAACATATACAATAATCACATTATTACATGCACCAATATATATGCTTATATACTCACATATATGCATACACACACACACACACACACACACACACACACACACACACATATACCAAGGTGATGAAGGCTGATCTCAGGACACTGAAATTGGCGGGAGAGATGACAAAGGGTCATGGTGATAAGTGATACACAGTACTTGAGTACTCGTCTATACGAGCACATCGTGACTGAGGCTCTCAGAGCGCAATGTATATGCATGTTATGAACACAACTGAGTCCTCTTACCCTCATGCAGACAAATGGGTTCCTCTTCTGAGCCACTTTCTATTGACGTCTATTCCTCCGTTCTTGCTATTGCTAGTCGTTTCTCGTTCCATCCTCGCTTGCAATCTCTAACCCAATCATTACCCAATTTGCCATCACTTCCTATCTGCTATAATCCATAATCTCATAGGATGTAAGGAGGTCCCAAGAAAGTCCTTAATATATTGTGTCTGAATAAGAAAACAAATGTGGTGGTCACAGCTGGTATGCCTTTGATCATGTATCTACTCAATCAAAGCTGACCTGGCTGTTATCAAAGCTCATAACTTTCAAAGTCAACAAAGTGAAATAAATGTCTGGTTATGAGGAAGAAATCAATATACAATGTAGTAAAAATGATTATAGACAAAGACCAAGCTTAGTGCATATATTAACATAAAAATGGATATTTGAAACTACGATAAATTGGACAATACAAGATGTTTTATCGTCATTACTGCTTCGTCTCAAATTATCCTTGATCAAGTTGAACTAAAATTAAATGCTTCCCAGTTATGACCAACCAGTCTTTTATTCAGGTGTTGTTTACTTGAGACTATATTATCTAAAGGTAGCATGGATTGAAAGACATGCATACACAGGTGACTGCTGGCTTTTCATAAAAACAAAAACCCTTACCAAGACCTTGGAGAGGAATTTCTCAGTGCAGATCCATTGTATCATGAGACATACAAAAGGCCCTTTCTTTTTTGGAAGACAGTGAAGTTGATTTGAGGGCGATTAGGTTGTACAATTACATAAAAGCTATCATCATCATCATCAACATTTATCATCTGTTTTCCATGCTGGCATGGGTTGGATGGCTTGATAGGAACTGGCAAGGTCAGGGGTCATACCATGTTCAATAGTCTGTTTTGGCTTCGTTTCCATGGCTGGATGTCCTTCCTAATGCCAACCACTCTACTGAGTGTACTGAGTGCGCTTTACATGGCACCAGCACCCACACTAATGCTTTTTATGTGGCACCTTGGTTTTAGTATTGTGATTCTGTTGTGGTGGGCAGGTCTTCTCAAATGCAGCAATATGCTGCATATCTCAGTCCTCTGCCGTCTACTATTGAAGGTTAAGCATTTTGAGATCAGCCTTCAATGCAATATATTTTCTGTCTGACATTTTGCATAGTTCAACCTACACAAGTTAATGTGTGGAAAACAAAATGGGAATTTTGAAAGGAGTTTCTATAAAACTAGTTTTTTTAAACATTGAATGCTTATGTAGGTTCACCAGAATAAAATAGTGATCAAAGAGATCTATAGATGAAAAGTGATTGAGAACCCCTGATGTAGATACTCCTGTGTTGGTCACGGTTGGGCTGGTTGGTGATAGTAGTAGTAGGTGTTATAGGAGTATCTGCAGAGTTAGATAGTTGGCCGGAGAACGAAGGGTCATTCACCCTAGTGAAGGCAGTGGTGACAGCACTGCTGCTCCTGATGATGATGACGTACAGCAGAGGTTCTCAATGTGGGTGGTGCCACTCACCCCCAAGGAGGTACTGGGTATATCAAAGGGTACATTAGGCTTTAGGGGGCAGTGAGGTAACATATTTGGCATACTAAATTTTACATATTGTAGTAATTATATTATACATGATAAAGCTAGCAATAGTTATTAAAATAATGTAAAACAAAAAAAAAATGGTCCAGCACCACTGATGTATAGTGTGTTCTACCTGTAGTAAACGTGATTGCAACAGGTGTTATTGATTGTTGTACTCTAACAATAAATGATGATGGTGTAGGTAATAGTAATAGCTGTAATAGAGTTAGTAGTAGCAGCAATAGCAGTAGTAATGTTGAAAACACTAGTAGAGCAAAAAAAATGTTTAATTGCTTTTCTAAATTCCTTCAAATATCTTGATTATTTTCAATAATTAATTGGAATTAATATCTCTGTCTTATTTATTTGTGTACTGTAGGTATAAGGTACACCTCTGAATCTTAGCGAAGAAATGTTGTAAAAACCTCTTAGGCATTGCTGTGTGGCAAGAAGTTTGCTTCCCAACCACATGCTTCCGGGTTCAGTCCCACAGCACGGCACCACAGGCGAGTGTCTTCTATTATACTCTCAGGTTGCTCAAAGCCCTGTGAGTGGATTTGGTAGATGGAAACTGAAAGAAACCCTTCATATATATATATATATATATATATATACAGCAGTGCACCAGATTTCTTGATCCTTAATCATCTCCTTCGTAAGGTTCAGTGTCCTGAGATCAGCCTTCAGTTTTTCATCCCATGCCTCCCTGAGTCTCCCTCTTTCACAGGTTCTTTGCATGATAATTTTTGTTTTTCTCACACAGGCATAATGTATCCAGGACTACTTTATTTAACATATCCTTCATTCTTAGATAAAAAAAGAAAAAAAACAGTAGAAATTTATTTAAGAGAGATTTAATTTTTTGTTTTTAGCAGATCAAGTAACTATGTCAAGCAGTTATTCTCAGCATTTTGTTGCTCTGCACCTCTTTTCATGGAATGACATTTTACAAATGACTCCTCACAGTATTTTGCAGAAACACACAGCAATCAATTTTGCACAGTGATTTTAAATCTTCATTTTCATATACTATCTCATTCAGCTTGTTTGTACTTCTTTTTCAGACTTTTGCACGAACTAATACCTCTATTCTTTTATTCTTGTATTTGTTTCAATCATATGACTGTGGCTATGCTGGAGCACCGCTTTAGTCAAACAAGTTGACCTCCCAGGACTTATTCTTTGTAAGCCTAGTTCTTACCTGATCAGCCCTTCCTAATGCCAACCACTCCACAAAGTCCATTAGATAGTTCTGTCTACCAAATCCACTCACAAGGCTTTGGTCAACCTGAGGCTATAGTAGAAGACTCTTGCCCAAGTTACCACGCAGTGGGACTGAACCCGGAGACATGTGGTTGGTAAGCAAGCTACTTACCACACAGCCACTCCTCCACCTATTATATATATCAAAATAAGCAACAGGATATCCAGACGTGATGCAGTACGACCGTTTCAAGTGGCTCCATTTAATTGAACAATGCAATCATTACCACAGTTTAAATGCAGAGCTGTCCTCAGCTGCATAAATAAATAGAACTAATTTAAACAGTTGGACACATTTGTATAATTTTACTTAAATCCTCTAAGAGGGTAAGAAGACAGACAAAGTCCATTCATCATCAAAGTCCAATAATCATCATCAACCTTTAATGTTCGTTCTCCATGCTGGCATGGGTTGGACAGCTTGACTGGAACTGGCAAGGCCAGGAACTGCACTAGGTTCCATAGCCTTTTTTTGGCTTGGTTTCTACAGCCCTTCCTAATGCCAACCACTCCACAAAGTGCACTGAGTGCTTTTTTCACATGGCACCGTCACCAATGCTTTTTACATGGCACCAGCACCTGCACCAATGCTTTTTACATGGCATTTTGGTTTTAGGATCTTAATTCTGTCATATAATAATAATAATAACACCCAAACCAGTGAATTGTTCAACTGACTAAGTTATTTCATTTTCCTTTTGCAGATTACCACAAATAGAGCAAGATTCATCACAGTGCTTCCAACGCAAGTCTTCATTCCCGAACAAAGAAATTAATAGCAATGTACCTTGGTCATTGTTCAACAATGTGGCAAAATATCATTCACTTATAAAACGGGGTTATTCTCACACACGCATCTGGTGAATGAATGAAAGCCACAGTGCAGCATTTCAAACTAAACCACCTACTGATTACATTATTTAAATAATTTCATTCATTTTGTTTTATTCCACTTTTAAAAATTTTATTGGTGAGATGCTTTAAGTTTTTTTTTTTTTTGTTTTCTGATTTTTTTTTTTTTAATTGGCAGAATCATATTACATGGCAAATGTTTTGAAGTATCTGTTCCTGGTCTGTATGCTCTGAGTTCAAGCCCTATCAAGGTTACCTTTACTTTTCCAGGATTGATAGAATGAAGTACCAGTCAAGTACTGCAATCAATGCTGTCAACTAACCCCCACACACCACCCCACTTCACCCCTAAAATTGTTAGCTTTGTTCCTAAATGAAATACCCTGGAAGAATCATTAGAGCCATGAAAAGAATGTCTGTGGTATTTCATCTGGCCTTTTAAATTCTGAGTTCGAATCCCTCTGAGTTTGACTTAACATCCTGGGTCAATGAAATAATTGGGTCACGTACCAGGGTCAAGGGTATCGACTAACACCAACTCCCTTCAAAATTGCTATCCTTATACCTATATTAGAAACAGTTATTATTATATTTCTTTTAACTCGAGTTTTGCTGGAACTCCTGGAGTCCTGCACGCATAGCGAGCTTGCTTCCTACAGCCTATGATACCATTCTATCTGTTCTCTTCCACTATCTAAAACTTACCCAATGACTCTGGCCATGTTACCTTCTGAAACTGTCCCCAGAACCCCAACAATAATTGGCATCAGCTTCACCTTTTTCATTTTCCTCAATCAAGTTATCTCATATTTAAGAAGATTGTATATGTCTGTTTTTTTCGCCGGGAATCGTTAACAAGCTGGGCAAAATGTTTAGCAGCATTTCGTCCATTTTGACATTCTGAGTTCAAATTCCACCAGAGTCAACTTTGTCTTTCATACTTTCGGGGTCGATAAAATAAGTACCAGTCAAGTACTGGGATCGATGTAATCGACTAGTCCCCCTCCCTTAAAATTTCAGGCCCCTGTTCCTATAGAAGAAAGGATTGTTATTATTATTATTAAGGCAGTGAATTGGCAAAATATGCTATACAATAACTTCCTGGTTCTGTACATTCTGAGTTCAGTTCCTGCCAAAGTCGACTTTGCTTTTAAGTCCTTTTTAAGTTAATAAAATAAAGTACTAGTCAATTACTGGGGTCAATGTAATCACCTAGCATAACATACCATACCACATTATAATTTGTTGCTCTAGGTGAAATAAATGTCAGAGATGCTTTGCTCCATGTAAAAACTGTAGGAGCTACTCAGAGGTTTTGTAAGCTCTTCTAAATCCATTGCAATACTGGAAACCCTTTCATATCGTCAGCTGGTATATCAGGGTCACAAACATTTTGCGCCTTAGCCTGTATGCTTCACCTGAGTGGTGCAGCGAGGACTGAGCTAGGCTTCACCTCCAGAAGGGTTGGTTCCACTTGTGGTCTCTTATCAACCATAGCCATCTTGTACTAGTTTCACCTGCTGTACCTATTTCCCTGATGGATTTCTTCAGTTGTCTGAGTTCCAGACTTACCTACAGTACATACATCACTGTTTCTAATCCTACAACATGTGCATCATTACTATTTTTGGAACCTTAAGATACACCGTGTTTAATGTTCTTTCTACAGTATGTAAGCCTTTGCTATTTCTTGCTCCATGAAATATGTAAATGTTATCATTTGATATTTTACTATATATACATATATTTTAATATTTGTAGTTCTATGAAATTAAACTTTTCTGTGATTTCTTACTGAGCCTCATATGCAATATGATTTCCTGTTCTACAGTGTATGTATTCTATTTAGAGCTTTAACTTTTTAGCATTTAAACCGGCCATATCCAACCAAAATATTCTACCTGTTTTATGTGCAAACTGGCCAGATCCAGCCTCTCACACATACCCTACAATGATATTCTAAAAATATACTATCTTGTCGTTGAAATCTTGAAGCTATGAGATAAAGCATGATTAATTCAAAGCAATGTGAATAAAATATGCTTTACATTTAACAGAAGAATCAGAATGTTAAAGGGTTAGCGTGTTGAGCTAGCAGAACCATTAGTGTGTCAGACAAAATGTTTTCAACTCTTCATGTTGCGTGTTCAAATCCCGCTGAGGTCAACTTTGCCTTTCATCCTCTCGGGATTGGTAAAGTTAGTACCAATGTCAATGTAATTGATTGTCTTCTCCCTATGACCTTGTACAAAAGCTAGAAAATAATTTTATTTATTACTTTACAAGATATCTATATAATGTCCTGATTTGTACAAGATATGTAATGTCTTATTCTATAAAACATGTAATAATTGATTTTATGCCCTACAAAACTTTTAGTATTATTTTCTGCTCTACTAAAGATTAAATATTATATGTTTGTCTATAAGATAAGCAATATGATTTAGTATTTATTATTTATTTGCTCTACAAAATAAGTATTATCATTTCCTGTTCCTAATCTACAAAATGTTTAATATGATTTTATGTTCTACCAAAGTATTTGATATGATTTTTTCCTTCTACAAAATGTGTGATATGATTTTCTGTTTCACAAGTTTAACTTGTATTATGATTTCCTGCTCTACAAAGTGTGTAATATAACATTGTTTCCTTTCAACAATATTATGATTTCTTTCTCTATAAGATATGTAATATGACTGATATCCTGTTCTGCATGATTTATTATTTATGATTTACTGCTCTACAAAATATATATAATGATTTCCTGTTTACAATGTATGCAATATGATTTTACTGCTCTACAAGCGATGAAATGTAATTTCTTGCTCTACAAAATGTGTGATATGATTTTTTTTTTTTTGCTCTATAAGAGATATACCGAGATGTTTTCTTGCTTTAGAAAATATATAATATGATGTTTTGTTCTACAAATTATGTTATATGATTTCTTCCTCTACAAAATATATAATTTCCTACTCTACAAAATGAATCTCTTCGTTTTTTGTTTTATCTTTTCTTTTTATCAGAGTATGTTTTTTTAGAGAGAGAGAGAGAGAGAGAGACTTTGTGTGTTAGAGAATGATAGCATGTGTGTATGTTTGTGTTATGTTGGCATTAATATAAAGTGCTATGTGAAAAAAAAATCTCAGAAGTGGAGGTGTTGTGGAGGACAGCCTGAGTGAGAGAAGTGGGCTGTTTCACCACAAATAGTAGACAGGCATGAGTGGTGTCAGATGATGAGGTACGCCGTTTGAGCCTGTCATGCGCGACATATCAGTGTTGAGCAAGACACAACACATGATCTCCAGATTCAGCTATATGTCATCGTAATATTTTCTAGTATGTGTCTCCCTAATATCAATAAAGGTAAATGCACCATTGTCATTTTAAAAATGGTCCTCAGCTAGGGTCCATATAAGGTTTTTGGAGTCCACGCAAGCAAAATAGTAAATTGAGTATCCTCAGTAGTGTTTTAAGGGTTCATGAAAAAATTTTGTTTTAGATGTATTTATTGCAACAAACAGCTCAGTTCCTTTCTTTTTCTGGCCCCTGAAACATGTTCCCTCAAGAAGTGTTGTTGCAGACCTACACAAATGAATGGGTGAAAAACAAAATAGGGAAGTTGAAGCCAACCAACAGAAGATGTACATTAGTATATTAGTAGAAAACAATAATAGAATTGAAGAGACAACATCATATTAAGGAATTTAAATAAAGATCTTTATTTATTATAGATCCCAAAAAACAAAATGTTTCAGTTTAAAAAAAAAATATTTAAACTATGTCTCACAAATTTAATAACCTGTTTAACCATTTGTATCTTGTGTCTGGGACAGAGATAGATTTGTCAGGTCTTCAAATCTACAAGCAATCAAAATGGAATGAACAACATTTTTTTTTTAGTCTGTTTTTCTTTTCTTTTCTTTTGATTCTGCTAAAATGCTTGTATAAAATAAATGATAATACATTCGATAAATACTCGCCAGATTTACATCATACATACATACATACATGCTAAATAACAAAAAAAAATAAATTTAGCCACTACACAGTTACTCAAACTGCTAAAAATACCGACCAAATTTCCCTCAAATGACATACTATTGCCTTTTAATCTGGGAGGACAATATGGATGATGTCTTCCTAGATATACTAATGCTTTAACAAAAATAAATAGATGTATAAATAACAAGATCACCACGGCTGGAATACTTTATATAATAAGTCCGTCTGCTGGATCAGGGCTGACTGAGAGCTAAACAACAATACAACAAAGATATAAAACGGTATAAAAAAATTAAGAACAAAAAACAAAACACCAACATAACTGACAAGATAGCAAATAAAATAAAAACAAATATAAATCAGATAACAATTCTCTTCAGAAATTGGTGCTAGACCAAAATATTGTGGAGAAGGAAAGATGGAGTGAAAGATGAAGAAGTGGCAGAGGTGACTGAATCAAACCTAAAATGTATTATTTTGTCATGCATAGACTCTCCCAGTAGGGGGTTATGGTTAAAAACATGACAATGGTGGGTTTTGAACCTGAATCGTATTAAAATGTGCAGATCCATGCAGAACAATGTTCTATTGCTTCAGGTGACTGATTACTCAATCCCACCTCCATCACTACCATCACACTCCAGCGTATTATACATTTATTGCAAGGAGGGATAGGGGAGAGTTTCTAAACTAATTACAAAAGCCTTACACTTTATTCTCAAAGAATGGGACAAATGAAATTTCTTGCTTTTGTATTTTCCTCATTACCTACAACTGTCATTATCATCATCGTCATCATCATCATCAAGGTGGCAAGCTGGTAGAATTGCTAGCATGCTGGACAAAAAAAAAAAAAAAAAAATCCTTACCTGAAAGGATGAAAAACAAAGTCAACCTCGGCAGAATTTGAACTCAAAATGTAGCAGCAGCTGAAACACTACTAAGCATTTCACCTGGCGAGCTAATGATTCTGTCAGCTCACCACCTTAATAATAATAATAATAATGGTTTCAAATTTTGCTACAAGGGTAGCAATATTGAGGGAGGTGATCACATCGACCCCAGTGTTCAACTGGTACTTATTTTATCGACCCTGAAAGGACGAAAGACAAAGTCGACCTCGGCAGAATTTGAACTCAGAATGTAGCAACAGGTGAAATATCATCAAGCATTTCGTCCGGTGTGCTAACAATTCTGCCAGCTCACTGCCTCAATAATAATAACAATAACAATAATAATATATTTTTTTAATCTTATTTAAACAAGTAATTTCGAAGGGAGAGGTTTAGTTGATACAATCAACCCTTGTATGTGACTAGTACTTTATTTTAACCCCAGAGAGATGAAAAGCAAAGTTGACTTTAGTGGGATTTGAACTCTGAATGTAAAATTGTAACTAAATATTGTAAAGCATATTGTGTATGCCATTCTCCCAGAAACTGATCAGAATAATAATAACAATGATAATAACAACAACAACAATAATAATAATAATAATGATGATGATGATGATGATGTACCATTTCTAATATCCTATCTTCCATAAAATATGATACTGATTACATAAAAAAAAAAATACAAAAAACAATTAAAAAAATATTTGGAAATGTGGAGTTTTTATGTCTTTTTTTTTTTCTTTTTTTTTTTCGCATTTTCAAGATATGGAAATGAGACTTGTCCTGTTCTTCATGGTAGTGATGGCATAAAATGGA
>NC_069001.1:8821734-8826356 GCF_001194135.2 Octopus bimaculoides | reverse complement strand
CACCAACAGAAGAACTGAAAGGAGAAGATGGAACTGGCAGCAGAACATTAGATAACTGACAAAGTGGAGGAATGGTATACCAACAGATTCAAGGTTATTGCATCCAAGCAGATCTTACAATATATAATACTGTCATGAAATGAAAAAAACAAAATTATGTTGCTAGAGAAACTATAAATTGTCATATGCTGTTGTATATCTACAGCAGTGGTTCTCAACTGGAGTCCATATGATCCCTGAGGATCCATATAAGATTTTTGGGGGTCCATGTAACAAAATAGTAAATTGGGGATCGACTATAATATTTTAAGGGCCACTGAAAAAAATTTGCTTTAGATGTATGGGTGTGTATTGCAAGAAACAGCTTGGTTTTTTTTTTCTCTAACATTTTACATAGCTCAACCTACACAAGTTAATGTGTGAAAAACAAAATAGGAATTTTAAAAGAAGCTTCTATAAAACTAGTTCTAAACATTGAATGGCTATAGGGTTCCACCAGAATAAAATAGTAACCAAGGACATCCATAGATAGAAAAAGGGTTGAGAATCCCTGATCTACAGCATAGTAATATTCAGAGTTCCTCTCAAAAATTCAAATTGGTTTTTCTGAGTTACTTACTTTTTACCCAATGCCATGATGCCATACAATACACCAGTAGCGAACACCAGACAACAGCCAAATACTGTACTTAGGGAGAAACACATCACAATAGGGATCAAGGAACTCCTGTAAAAATAAAAAAGGATAATGTTAACTGCTTGAAAATTGTGTTTTAACAACCTCATCAATTTGGACGACGGGTTACTGAAAAGTTCTTGGATTTAAGGGTATCATGAAAGGCCTGGTTGGAGGCCCAACCTTCTGAGTTCTTTTACAGGGCTTAGAAAAACTGAAGGACCACTGCAATAAGTATGTGTGTGAATCTGAGAAGGGAACATGTTGAATAAAATCATAATTAACTGATCCTCCTGGATTTTCTTTTACCCAAAGCCAGGAACTTTTCAGCACCCCACTCATATATTCTGATCTTCAAAGTTGTTCAGCTCTAAAAGGTCAGTCACACCTATGAGGGAACATCTGTGCTAGAAACAGCAGCCAAATCTTCAAATCAGACACATTGTGTAAGATAATTCTAAATACACAGAAAGATGAGATGGTCATACCTAGAAGGCCTTTTACATTTCACCAGCACAGGTGCCTTTTACAAGTTATGTTGTATAGAGACCGTGTCATCTGGTTGTTATTTCTAACAGTTTGAATGACTGTGTAAAAGCCCCTCCTAAACCCTATGGCAGTTTGATTTGCAACACAGAGACCCCTTAGCTTCCCTATTTTATAAGACAGCAAGCAGGCAGAATCATTAACACATAGGGCAAAATGCTTAGCAGCATTTTGTCCATCTTTACATTTTCAGTTCAAATTCCATTGAGGTAAACTTTGCCTTACATCCTTTCGGGGTCAATGAAATAAGTACCAGTTGAGCACTGGGGTGAAAGTAATTGACTGACCTTGTCACCTGATATTGCTGGCTTTGTGCGAAAGTTTAAAAACCAATATTTATACTTACAGTGTGTAGAACATTGCTTTTTGCCAGTGTGGTCTGTTATCAGAAAATTTGCCAATTTGGGTAATAAAATCCAGAAAAGGGCAGCAACAGGGTCCTTCAAAGACAACTGTTACAAATCCAACACATCTGTAGAACAAAGAAGATTAAGAAAGGGGTCAATATAGAAATTTGAAATTGCACAAACAAATTAAACTATTTGATTCAAATTATTATTATTATTTTTTTTTTGTCTAGTCAAATGAAGAAAGACCCCTGATCATTTTTTCAGGTATTGTGTGACAGGTAGGAAATTTCAGGGCTGCATGCAGCCCTTCCAGCCACAGTTGACAACCACTGATCTAGAAAGTGTACCAGTAACTAGTGTGATTTGAACCTAGATTTCCAAAACATAGACTTGAGGAGAATGTACCATATTTTCCCCGCATACAAGTCAACATAGTATATAGTATAAACATTCAAAGATTGTCACAATTTTTCCAAATCCTGCTGCATTTCACATGGAATTCTTAGGCCTCCAAGGTCATCTTTTGTTTTGGCTGTAAATTTAGATCTGAAAACTTTGACTTGTATACTGGAAAATACAATATTTACATCTGCACTATGCCAGTAACTAAGCTTATTGCGTAATTTAAACGTGGATTACTGAGAGAGATGGATTTAGAGAGCACCATCGAGTGAGGAGTAAATACTTACAGTTGTGCTATACCAGCAGCTAAACATGCTGCTGTCAAGGTGACACACGTTACTACTCCAGATGCCATGGCAACTGAAACAGAAGAAAAGAAACATGGTCAATGCCGAGAACTAACATTAAAGAAAACACTCATCAGAGAGAGAGGGGGGGGGATAAATAAAGAAACAAGTAGGTGAAAAAAAAAATCTAAGGTTTATTAGGAAAAACAAGTGCAGTAACCTTTTCACAAGAACCTCCAATACTAATGTGGTGGTGGGGGTGGGGTGGGGATTTATAGGTTGTTGCTGCAATAGCCAGGAGTAGACCAAAATATCAAATTGTACTCAAGACAGGGAAGCTGGCTCAAATGCTGACAATGAAGTGGACTCCGCTAAAGGATGCAAGGACATATTTTATACTGCCCTTTCCTCCACCAGTCACAGAAACCCTGCAAAATAAATCACACATGCTAACCTTCCTCCTATGATTAAACTCATTAAAAAAAATTTAAAAAGCCTGCTTTATTTTCATTTTTTATTCATTTTTTTTTTGAAAGAGAGAGAGTAGAAAGAATAGTCAATTGTATCAACCTCATAGATTTGACTTACTTTGTCAAGAGTGGAAGGACGAAGGGCAAAGTTGGCTTTGGCAAGACTTAACTTACAATGCCTAAGACTTAACTCACAAACCTAAGCAAAAAGATACAGCAAGGTGTTCTTTGGGATGCTCTACTGATGCTGGCAATGCACGTCTAATTTGAGAGAAATCTGGCAGCTATTTCTACTAGCCAGTAGGGAAACCGAGTAGAAACTCTGTTATGTCTCAAGCTACTGCTATCTAGCACTTTCGGATGATCTCTACACAACTGCTACTCGACTGCTATTCAACACTCCTACCACGGCTAGACTACCTCTATTTATATGTCTTGGGAGATCCTACTTCTTCGCCTGGGGGGGGGGGGGCGTCGACACAACAAACTCCTTCGTTAATATGGAAGTGATTGATGGTAGCAGTCAAATGATGATTATATCGGTGATGATAGAGGCAGTGATGGGTGCTAACTATCTTGTATGCCCTTCACTTTTATTCTGCAACCATCAGAGCATGAAGCGCTCCTCACGAGCACAGTTCATGAGATGCTTGGGATCTGTAAACAGTTTTGAGTAGGAACTGGTAAAAGAAGAACGAACATGCAAAGCGCATGTGCACATTGAATTCATAAAAAGTGAAGAATAAAAATGCAATATCAAACAGATTATATGACGGTCTGCATGCAATGTCTGACAGCACTATCACAGAGCTTTGCTGCAATTCTCTTGGTTAAGATGGGAGAGTGTGGTTTGAAGGAGATTTCATTGTTGTGTCTAGTAGGCCAAGCAACCATATAGATCCAACAGATCTTTGAAAGCATTGAAGTACTTGAGAAAGAGAGAGAGAGGAAGAGGGAAAAGTGATGTCAAGTGCTTATAGTACTTAGAGTGACTCCTGCCACTCACCATTCCCATTCGAGTGACTACTTAATAGAAGTTTAGTTTAGTGAATTTGTAATTAGGTGAAGGGTCTTGTGTTAATACCTAATTGAAAATAACAACTTGCAGCTAACCCGGAACAAAGTTATTGAGTTATAAGATAAAGAGTTATGAAAGCTGCATGCATGACCATGCGGTTCAGCAAAAAGAGACCGATAGAATAAGTACTAGGCTTACAAAGAATAAGTCCTGGGGTCGATTTGCTCGACTAAAGGCGGTGCCCCAGCATGGCTGCAGTCAAATGACTGAAACAAGTAAAAGAGTATAACCTTAACAAGTGACTTAATGGCACTACTAACACAGTAGAACACATATTTAATTTATTAAGCATTTGTAGTTTATTATGGTTGCATAACGAAACATGGTGTCCCTACAAGTCATTAACATGAGATTATGTAATCCAAGATATACCATGTCTAATTAAAAACAAAAATAAAAAAAAAACACTATGATCATGGCTGAAATATCTTTGATCATAAGTCTATTCAATCAAGGGTGACATCGGAATAAGCAGCATCAAGAACAATCAGTAATATGTCCAATTCTAACAGTTCCATAATCAATATTCAGTTTTGATATTGGTTCATTCAGAATCATTTCCTTTAATCTTTCATTTCCGTATTTTCTTCATTGTCTTCTCCAAGCCACCAAATATAATTGGTTAACGAACACAAACATGGATATTCTCTTCCACCTCTTCCCTCTCCCCTCTCTCTTGCTCTCTCTCTCAAATATATTCATACGGGCCCAGGAAGACCTGGGCTGAGGTGGTGAGGCAAGACCTTCGAACATTGGGCCTCACCGAGGCGATGACTACTGATCGAGACCTTTGGAAATGTGCTGTGCGTGAGA
>NC_069001.1:8812078-8821346 GCF_001194135.2 Octopus bimaculoides | reverse complement strand
ATCCGGTTGCACCAGTCCTCAGTCAAATCGTCCAACCCATGCTAACATGGAAAGCGGACGTTAAACGATGATGATGATGATGATGATGATTCCGTCATTTTTTAACTTTTTAGTCAAGAAGAGAATGCGACCACCCTTCTTGGAATATCTTCCAAGACCCTGAAGTGATAGTATAATGTCATGGAAGAGAAAAGCTTTTTTTTTTTAATTTTACTTGTTTCAATCACTGGACTGTGGCCATGCTGGGACACCACTTTGAAGGGTTTTATAGTCAAACAAATCGACACAGTTTCCATCTACCAAATTCACTCACAAAGTACTACCCAGAGGGATTGAACCTGAGGCAACATCATTTGCAAAGCAAGGTTCTTAATCACACAGCCATGTTTGTGCATATTTGGCTGAATTTCTGAGATGGGAAATTATTATTATTATTATTATTATTATTGTTGTATACTATACACTGGGGTCAATACAATTGACTAGTCCCCTCCCTTGTGCCTTTAGTAGAAAGGATTATTACCTCCATCTTAGTGAAGGTGGAGGTATTGTTTTCAGTCGTATTTGTTTGTTTGTCCGTAAATAAGATATCTCAAGAACTACTGGATAGATTCAGATGAAACTTTCAAGGATGTTTGACCTCATGACTAGTTTTTAAACATCAAATGGCCAAGGGGGTCCACCAGAATAGAATAGTAACCAAAAAGGTCCATGTAACAAAATAGTAGGGATCCATAAAAGAATTTTAAGGGCTCTTGAAAAAATTTGCTTTAGATATATATATATATGTTGGTGTATTGCAAGAAACAGCTAGGTTTTTGTCTGACATTTTACATAGTTGAACCTACACATATTAAAAAAACAAAATAGGGATTCTGAAAGAAGTATCTATGGGGGTCCATCAGAATAAAAAGTAATCAGAGAGGTCCATGGGTAAAAAATGGTTGAGAACTGCTGACCTAGAACATCCATCAGAGTATGTACTGATTTCATTTCTGATCCCATGATCAAACAGATTAAGGATCAAAGGAATCCCAGCCATGAGCTTTCAGTCTTCTCAAGTCTTTTGTATCTATTCTGACCTTACTTTTTTTTTTAAGATGGAAGGGTGTAATTTGAAGGATATCTTATCGCTATTTCTAGCACATCAAATGACCACATGAATGCTCCAGCTTGGAGTAGATTAGCTCTTAGTCATCAATATATACAACAGGGGAATATCAGTCATTTTTTTTTTTGATATTTTTTCATGGATAAGTAGTTGGTTTATAACTGAGTAATGAAAATAATGGCAACACAAAAGAGGGATTAGCAAGTGACAATAATCCACGAATCATAAGTATCATGTGTGTGTGTGTGTTTCTTTTGTTCATTGACTGGTTTCCATCATTAATCATAGGCCAGGCTGGGGAAATGCCTTTAAAGGTTTTATAACAGCTCCATTGACATGTGTTTATTTCTAGTCTGATATTTTATCTACTCTATTTGACAAATTGTTAAGTTACAGGTTATAAAAAGACAAAACGTAAACAACAACACCAGTTTCTCCAACTGATGTAAGCATAAAAACTAACACACATACACATATATGTAAGTACTTGAATATGTATGTATGTATGTAACCGGGTACATCTTTCCAGCTTACTGGTACCAGTCAGACAGTCTAACCCATGCCAGCATGGAAAACAGACGCTAAATGATGATGATAATGATGTTGATAATGATGGTGTATATATGCAGGATGTTCTTGCTAAACTTGACAACTTTCCATGTCTCCTTTTTTCCAGGAACAGCTTAATGTATTGGTAAATGGTCAACAGATTAAAGTTGTAGTTGAGAAAAAGTTGGCTGACATGGAGGACTGGAAGCCATCTAAATATTAGAAAAGAGTTACCTGTATTATGATGATTCGCAATAGTTATCAAAATATACCCAACTAATATACTATTAACTTTACCTTACTCAGGCACTCAACATGTCTTTGTGTGAGTATAAGCTGTCTGTAAGCTAATTTGTATATTTGTCTGCAACACCTGTTATTGTGAAGAAGCCTGTAGACAGCAGCATGTATCAGTATAGTTGTTGTGTGTATGTGTGTGTGTGTATACATGTTTATGTGAGATTGATTGTATTTTAATGTTTCATTATAATCGAGGTTAGCAGCTTTTACTCTAAATTATTTTATTCATAATTAATTAGTCTTTGTGTAGTTGTGTATGTGTGGATAAATGAGTAAAATCTCAGCTACTTAAGTGCAAAACATACAAACATACACACTTTTATATATATATATATATATATATATATATATATTCATCATATCCACAAATGTGGCTGGGTGGTAAGAAGCTTGCTTCCCAACCATGTGGTTCCAAGATCAGTCCCACTGATTAGCACTTTGGACAAGTGTTTTCTGTTATCAAGGTGACCAAATTAGTATTGGAGGAGGATGCTCTGAAAGTATAGTTGCTAGGGTAGAGGTGCATGGCTTAGTGGTTAGGGTGTTGGACTCATGATTGTAAAATTGTGGTTTCGATTTCTGAACCAGGCAACACATGTTCACTCAGCTGTCAAAAATGAGTGATCCTGTGATGGACTGGAGTCCCATCAGGCCCTTATGGGTTGGCATGGTAACTTTTTTTTATAGTCGCTAGAATAAGAACAGGCTGGAGAAAGTTTAGAGAACTTTTACTTCTGTTTATAATAAAAGGTCTCTCTCTCTCTCTCAGAGACTAAAATGCAGATTGTATGATGCTTGTGTACAAACAGCAAAGCTACAAGGTTGTGAAATTTGGGCTGTGAATGTAGAAGACATGTGAAGACTAGAAAGAAATGAAACTAACATGCTCCAATGGATGTGTAATGGCAGCATGCATAGGCAACAAAAAAAATGCAATAGAGAAGCATTAGATGTGGTGTGAAGGAGAGAAGGATTTGCTTGTATGGTCATGTGATGCAGATGAATGAAGACAGTGGTACAAAGTGCTGATTGCTAAATGCAGACGGGGCCTGTGGAAGATAAAGACCTGAGAAGACATGGGACATAATAATGAAGATTCACAGTGGAAGATCCCAACACAAGATTTCAAGACATCAAGGAAATCCAAGAGAATGTGATGAGGTAGCTGCTCACTATCCTAGAAAAGGAGTTCCAGGAATGCTGCCATCGTTGAATAAAGAGTGTGGCTTCAGGAGACTATTTCGAAGGAAATTAAATGCCGAATTGATGTGTTGTTGTTTTCTTTTTATAGCTGTATTGTGTGTTTGTTTCTTTTTTGCATCTGAGATTTTATTTTTGATCTTCTATATAAATGAAGATATTTCCTTTGTTTTACTGCTTTTCTTTCTACAAAATGAGAAGATACATTGCAGAACTGTATCAGGCTTTTAAAATATAAGTACTGAGGTTGATGATTTGCTAGACAAAAATCCTTCAAAGTGGTGCCCCAGCATGACCACAGACCAATAAATGACACAAGTAAAAGCTAAAAGATTATAAGATTGTAGAGTAAGGTTTGAGGAAGATTTACTACTTATGGTGACGGCGGCGACGGTGGCAGTAGTAGTAGTAGTGGTGGTGGTGGTAGTAGTGGTGGTGGTGGTAGTAGTAATAATGGAGGTGGGGCTGGTAGTAGTAGTAGTAGGGATGGTAGTGGTAACTGAAGAAGTCAGGTCAGCACAGAGCAAAGGTAATTCGGCCATGAACGAATGTAATGCAATCTCGAGACTACATTATATTCGAACTGTCAATTCTTTTATTTAACACGGTAGAGTGTGATTTTGAGGCCGATTGCTTTGGTCCTTCAGTAATTCTGTTGGCTCGTTTGCTAATTCTATTTGAGCATGTATGCGTGGGTGGTGCTCATAACATTTGAAAATAGATGCTAACAATGACGATAATGATAATAGTAATCCATGATATAATTCTACTTTCGCGGCGTTTGACTGTGTTCGAGGGATACACATCAAACGGCACTAAACTATGGAACAAAATCGGACAAATGATATGAAGGGCTGTAAATTTATGCATTTATAGCCAAAGACAAACATTTTATAAAACGTGTAATTTTCTGGAGTCCTGCTAGTGATGATTGTGGGGATAATAATGATTCTTACACTATCGATGCTAAGTGTTTAATTTTAAAAATAAGCGAGAATGTGGAAGGATTTAGTAAAATAACTAACTTTACCATAATATTAAATCAAATTCTGGGACATAACCAAAAATGCTTCCATAAAAAAAAGACAAATAATCTATAAAACATGTGATGCAATAAATATTATCAGTTGTAACATAAGACACAGTCATAGGTTTTAGGATTGGGTGGAATGTGTAGTCAACCACATCGACACTAGTATTAGCTGATAATTATTACATAAAACCTGGAAAGACTAGGGGTAGGATTTGAACTCAAAACCTCAGAACGAAAAGACATGCAACTAAATAACGTCAAATCATCCAATTTGCTTTTCCGTATCTGCATATCAGCTGATATATATATATATATATATATATATATATATATATATATATAGTTAACGCTTTCGTTTTTGGGTGCCCTTTGCTTTCGTTTGTCCACGCACTCGCCCGCGCGTATTGTTATCTTGAAAGAGTCATTACGTCAAAATATTGTCTTGAAAGAGTCATTATGCCAAAATACAATAAAATTCGTTTCAACATGGGAATTTACATCAAGAATCTTGCAAACCAACGCAAAAACGATATGTATTACATGTTACATACATGCATATATTACATAACATAACTCACACAACGTTTTCTATGCTAACATCATCCGATACTTTAACAGGACTATTGCATATATACATACGAGTCATCGAGGAAGCATATTTAAATAACAAAACATTGACGCTTAATCTACAAAAGGAAAGACTAGTTAAATAACGCGGTCCTACACACCCTTAAAAAGAAGAGGTGGTTACACTAGAATGCCCTTCAGTGTGGGCAGATGTATCTAAGTAACAAAACTTATAGAATACATTCTAGACAATCATCACCCGGAACCATGATGCATTTAACAAAAGATACATACAACAGAACAAATACGAGAAACAATAAAATAACAACAGAAACTCAACACAAATGTTACGTGCAAACAATCCTACATTCTCCAAAAAACACTGCACACAGAGAACCCGAAGGTGCAGTAGAAGCAAGCATGAAACTGTTAAATACGTTGTTTATTTTAGCACACAGGAGGGACCTAAATGTATGGTATATCCTGCAGAGCAGTGTAACAAGTATGTGATGATTATTGTCCAAGAAATTCTCCCTGCCATAGGAACAGTTCTTGAAAGCCAAAGCCAACTGAGTGCGACTGAAGCAAGTGTTAATAAAAAAAAACAACAACTTCTTTTCCCTTTTCAAATAAATTGAAAGCTAATTGCATGTATAAAGGAGATGATATCGCTGTTTATATTTAATCCCAGCTCAACAATAGTTAAGTGAACCTATGATCAGAGATGCTCCCGTTGTGAACGTTCCCTCTACGATCTTGTAACTTTTTCATTGTTAGCTTCTAGAAAAACAATGAATGCGATTTTCGTCATCAGCATGCAAAGCTACATCAGAACTAGAGTGTTTATATTTTTAAATATTCATTCATCTCATTAAGTTTTACGAAATTAACAAGAATTTACGAATATTTGTAAATCAAAAAGAAAAAATATTTTCTTCTCTGTAAAATATGGAATTATCTTTGTTCTGTCAAAGCAATCTGTCAACCGGTTCAATACACCACTATCTAACTGGTCTTTTGGATATATTTTTAGCAGGGTTCATTCGAACAAGATATTTAGTTTGACGAGAATTTAATTCATGAGTCATAGTTCTATTTTCATTTTTTTTCCCACCAGTTTCGGAAGCCCTACAAATGTCAATAACACTGAACTGCTTCTTCTGCTTAAGCCATACAAAAATTCGTTAAAATAAAGCAATTTTTTATCATTTGAATATGTACTTAAGATTGCTGGGGGTCCTCTAGTTGTAGGGTTTGGATTAAAGTGTTTCATTCATTAATTTTTGTTTCGTTTTTATGTTAGCGAATCAGAAAACACCTTGCGATAGTTGCTCTTTATTGTCAGGTTCATCTTTGCCATTTATCGTTTCGGGGTCGTTAATATAATGGACAAGTGTAGGACTGGAGTTGAAGTAATTAACTAACCTCCGCCCCACTCAAAGTTGCTGGCCTTGAGCTAAAATTGGAATTATTTTATTTTACGTATTTATTCCAATGAAAAATATTCAAACTGCATTCTTTTCGAATTTGCTTTCCATTTACGGTTTTCCTTTCTTATTTGTAACAGGTCTTGAATTTTGGCATCCGACGGTTGAGAATATTTTGTGAACCAAACGAATGGGCCACTACACACTCATTCTACTTGCTAGAAACAGCAGCCAAATCTCCCTCAAATCATCCATACCATCTTTAAAAAGAACAGCGTATATTGTATTCCAGAATAGAATACACTCGAAAACAAGACAAGATAGTAATAGGTGGAACACCTCTAGCCAGGACACACATGAAACTAAACATCAGCTCACATTCAACAAATCACATCAAACTTCTCAGTTACTTCAATACCCTGATCTTGAAGAGTTTAAAAGATCTTTAAACAAGAACGCTCCCCATTCAACAGATCAAAGATTATAAAAACAAAATAACACTTCTTATAAATTAAAACAGGTAATTAATTTTGTTGTAGAAAACAGTAACCATCTCCTTCAAATCGCACCCTACAATCTTATATATAAAAAAAGACACTCGTATAATGTATACGTAGATAAGAGGTGGTGTATATATGACTAGAACGCAATTGATAATAGATCTACCAAATTAAGGCTGACTTGTGATTTAACAATAACACGCGATACAACAATCAAAAGTATATATATAAAGTATATATATATAATATGGACTGGTGAACGTTTGTGTTTACAAACAACGAAAAAAAATTAGTACTTACACACGCATATAGGGTATATAGAAGCTGAAGCCTCCATCACAAATTATATATATATATATATATCTGAAATTTATTCAATTTATTATTTGTATATTGAATGCGAATGTGCCATCAGTGGTTACATATTGACAGTGTCTACATATGTACGTATGTAATGAAACTTATACTACATACACTATTGTCTGATTACAATATGGACATAAATCGAATAATGTAATGCTGCATATGTTTGAAGAAATAAACTCAAATATAGGGATGATTATGGTTGGAATGCCTTTGGATGTAAATAAGTTCCATAAATCTGGTCTGGAATACAAGCAACGATCCGTTGTAGGCGTATGTTTCTCTCTCTCTCTCATTGTGCAAGTGTGCGCGCCCGCGCTTATGTTAAGCGATTGCCTTGAATTGTAGAAGTAACTAGATTATGCGATAAAGAAGGTGATATTGTTGATTTTTATACTTACCTAGACCTCCAAAAACTCCAACACCTTTGGCCATAAATTTAAACCACCAAGAAATTCCATCGTTGTTTTGAGGCTTTGCTGTGGTTGTTTGAGTAAGAATAGGAGATCCTATGTTTTCCATCATGTTTTTTTCTCCCTTTTACCAATTAATTCGTCTATATACGATTTCCTAAAGAACAAAAACCGCGGGGGGTTCTTTTGCTTTTAATACCTGTAATTAATTGCTCACTTCCGCTTAGTTTAGTCCTTGTCGTTGTCTTTCTATCACCTGTATCAGAGCAATTTCTGAAACGGTTCGATGAACTTGATCGAATTTTAAAGCAATGATAGAGAAGTATAACCGATATTAGAGGCAAAAATTATAATTTTTACGGTTCCGTCAATGTTTCCGTATCTTCTCTAAAACAATGAATGAGTGAAGGACTGATGAATAGTATCAGTATTTCGTACGGTGACTAACTGAGTGAAATCTCATCAAACTGAGCAGCCCCATGACGTGGAGATGTTGACAGTAGTCGACAAAACTTAACAAGCTAACGGTGACTAACGAAATATAGTTACTAATGAAAATTTATCCACGAACGTAGTAATTTGTCTCTCCTCCACCCCGCCTTTTGTTTTAAAATATTTTGTGTGTGTATTTGTGGCAGTGTTGTTTAGAACCACATCATCCACGAAAGAATAAACTTAGGATCATAGGCGTTCTAGGTTGTTAACCTGACGAGAATTTTTTTAGCTGGTCGACAACCACATAAAATCTTCTTTTGTTGGGTCTTGAGCACCAAATCAAGCCTGACCAAGCATACAATGGTTAAATGCATTCCAACCATGAACGTCTTGTCTCTTTAAGTGTCTATAGAACTGCGTTATCTAGTGTGTTACTTCTTTATTTAAAACAACTGTGTAAATTTGAAGGGAATTTTACTGCTATTTCTAGCATGTCGAGTAACGCCGCGTGAAACATGATCATTCATCAGTTCTTCATCTATTCATTATTTTCGAGAAGAAAGAAAAACATCGACGGAATTCTGTTGGATCATCTATACTCTAGTTGCTAGTAGTAACCTCTGGTCAGTCTTTATATCAAAAGTATTTCAGTCATGACCATTCTGTCTTTTGGATATATTCGTTTCAGAGTGGCTACCTTTGGTACTTATTTCGCTTTAGTATGGATTTTCTAAACCCTGCTTCTAACTTATCCGATGCTATTTTTTTAAAGACACTCTTTGGATTCATGTTTTGAATACCAGACATTCCCGAGGAAAATACAAATTTAGTTTTCATTTCTTTAAAAATTATTTTTCATTCAGAAAATGAATAGAACTAAGGATACTTTTTCCCGAACAAAAATAAGGGGTTTGCATTATATTAGGTCTGGGTACTTGATTCCACGCAAAAAATCCGATTTTTTTTTTAGTGAAAATCATGCGGGTGAAAGGTTCAAAACTTATCAAGGAAATTTCATTACAGCAAGTGTGTTAAGTGCACTTTCTACATTCATTCGATTAAACTAGAAATTGTTTCGATTTTGTTGTTAAAATACTAGTATTTTTCTACATTACATACTTGCTTTAAAGAAACTTCCACTCTTTAATATACAATACATTTAAAATGAAGAGAGGGGGGTATGAGAGAGGAGGGGATTGAAATTTTGAAATTTGTTTTTGCATATTCGTAATATCCGACAAGTAAAACCTAAGTATCCGAATAAACCTTTCCAGAAAAATGTATTTTTGAAGGTGAGGTGCGAATCTGCATTAGTTCCCATATATTAAAATGGATCGTAGAGCAGTCATAAGCATCTTGCGGTATGTGGA
>NC_069001.1:8807702-8809650 GCF_001194135.2 Octopus bimaculoides | reverse complement strand
GTTGAATGCACTCGAAAAAAAAATGACTATTTTACACTTAGGTTACGAACAGGTCTTTTACGAAATATTTACCGTATTTTTAAAGTCATTTTCGCTTTAGAATATTTTTTAAATATGCCCCAAAAAATTTTTGTAACGGTATTCACTTGAAAATAATTTTTAAAAATATTAAAATAGTGTCTCTTTAAAGAAAGCTAAAATATACATACTTGCTGTAAAAAACAGCTTACATTTTTTAAATTACATTCACTTAAAAATATTTGTAAATGATTAAAATATTGTGTTTAATAAAAGCGAAAATAAAAATAGTAAAAAGAAAAAAAATCGTTTTTTTTTTTTTTCGTTTTCAACTCATTGTGTGTAATAGAAATATAAGAGCTTCTTCCCTTTCAGGCAGGATGAAGATTATTTTCGGAACGTTTTCCGATTATTCACCGTTTTACCTATTTATACCCTGAAAATCTCTAATATCTTGATAACTATTCTACCGATTTGCGCGAAACTTGTTTCATTTGATTCGTATTAACATTTCAGGGTAATCTTAATACAAGGTAATTTCCCATTATGTGCCAGTTGTGCTGACTAACATTATAAGCAAGCAAGATTGAAACTAACTTTTAATGTATTATAAATAACATAGTGCGCGTCAAAATTACGAAAATATGAAAATAACACTGACATCTCATTTTAACATATATATCTGTAGCGGGCTGGATGTGATGTGCCATATCAGGTCGATATGATGTAGTTCACTACTGAATGTAGCGTATAAATGTAACGCTTAAAAGTTCTCGCGTCGGAGTAACCAGTGAATATCCAGGAATCAACATCAAGAAGAACGAAATATTATTTGCATATGTCTATTCGTTTGCCCGACAGGTAGTTAATGAGACAGTAGCAATTCTTGTGATAATGACAAGGTTGGCTCGCTGATTAGTAGTTGATAGTGTAGAAAAAGGTTGTCTGTCAGTAGAGAATGAAAGAGTAAAGAATGCCCGGTGCTGACTAGAAAGGATAGAGGTGGCATCGTCTTTCTTGTGGCTGAGGAAAGTGCTGCTCTAGGTCATGGCTAACGCAAAAGAGCGTGTTGCTTCTTGGTCTCACTGACACAAACTAGCAGGTGTTGCTCTTCAGTCATAGCTGACACATATGAACAAGAGACAGGAAATTCTCTCTGTTATATAGACTGTGGTCAGTAATGTAGTCCAAACTCTAAACAAAGGACTAACCTCTAACTAAAGAGAGAGAGAGAGAGAAGCGTCCATGATGTGAGGTCGGGGAAATGTAATATTTTTTACGTGGTTAAAATAGTGATGATATAGAGGAAGAGAGTTAAAAACATAATTTTAGCACAGGGATGGTGTTCAGATGGTGAGATTAATGAATGGCAGAGGGAGAGAGATAATGGTGGTGGTGGTGGCAGGAGTGATTGGATAGTGAAAAATGTATTTTTATTTTTTATTGAACTAAGTTTTTTTCAATTCTATGAAATATTTGCACTTATTTACATGACAGATAGATATATGCAATTTAACTAAAGGTTGTATTGTATGTACGGGATGTTTTTATATTTATGGGAAAAAAGGGAAAATAAGAGTGAATATTTATTTTATGAATGCTGTGTATTAAGTCTATAAAATTGTGCATAAATTATATGAAGTGTATATATAAATTAATCGTATATAAATCATCGTATTTCAATTTCTTCCACTTTTCAATGAGTAGCAGATGAGTGATTATCTTTCCATACAGTCACAACACAGGCTACGTTTTCAGGTTTTGGGGATAAAGTTTTCAGAAATAACCCCATAGGTTTACCATTAATACCATGAAATATTCACGGGTGAAATACTGTGAATTATTAATATTATTAATAATAATAATGGTAGCATTATTATTGTAACGGTATGATGACAATATTATTGATTGCTTTTTTTTTTTTTTTTTT
>NC_069001.1:8803185-8807692 GCF_001194135.2 Octopus bimaculoides | reverse complement strand
TTTTTTTTTTTTTTGCAGGAAATCAGTCAATGCAATGTGAATATTTCATCCGTTATTCTACTCACTTGGGGGGTCATCTTCTATGAAAAGAAGAAAACATCGAAGTCTTAGTTTTATTTCTGTCATCTAGCTTTGTACAAGTCCTAGTACTTTACCAATTGTTTTACATTTTGTTGTTAAAATAAAAAATATTTCTCGGGATTATTCATTAAATATCTGCATACTTATGTATTGATGCAATAAAAAACATTTTCTATTTCAATGTTGATTGGTAAAGGAAATTTGTGAGTAGAAGAATTACACCATGTTGATTTTTATATTGTAGAATGGAATGTTTCAGTGGTGTCTTTTCTGAATAATTCTGTTTTCATAAACTGATTAGTGTATTTTCTTATGTATTTACCTCATTAGTCTTCTGTGACTACTTCAACAAGTAATGCAAACTCTGTCCTTCTCTGAAGAAGGTTATATTAAGATCAAAACTTCTTCAAAATTGTCTCATATTTGCCAAAATAATTCAAACAATATTAGTCATTGGCTAATAATGTATTTTTTTAAATATTACATTAAGTGTGTTTAGACACAGTGTTATGTATTACATGAAGTGACTTCGATTTAAAAAACGCTTTTATGTATATTTATTTGGCATTTAGTGAGAGTGTAAACAAATTGTAACTTTGTTGACGATAGACAGTTGAAAGTCGTGTGAGATTGAATGGAATTATAGATGAAAATTGTGTTTTCATTTCAATTTAAAAAATAATATTAATGAAATAGAAAAATTATGGCACACTACAAAAATGCAGAATCTAACGAATCTGATGAAGAACTATATTCTAATATCCCAGGTTATGCAACTGATATAAATTTCTATCCAAATCTCTCAGAAGATAAAAATGAATATTTCCCACCTCCTGTCAGACGAAGCGAAAGGCTCAAGAAGTTTTCATCTGAAGAATCCCTAAAACATAGCAGTGACAGACAAAGGAAGCGAAATGTAGGTAGAAACGAAGATATAATAAATAAAAATAATGCTGAATCCACCCAATCTAGTGAAGAACTGTATCCTAATATCCCACGTAAAGCAGCTGGTATAAATCTCTATCCAAATCTTTCAAAAGATAAAAATGAACATTCCCCATCTTCTGTCAGACGAAACAAACGTTTCCCAATATACAGCAGTGAAAGACAAGGGAGGCAAAATGTAGGTTGGAACGAAGATATAAAAAATAAAAATGTAAGAAATAACATTAACACAGGACATTTTCAGTCTGGAGAGAGTGCTGTACCTCATAAATGGATTTTTGGCTTAATCACTTTGATTTTACTTTCTTTAGGAATGCTTTTGGGTTTTTCTAAAGGAAACGAAAAAGAAAATGTTACAAATATAAATTTTGGCAATCTAAAAAGCAAATTTAAAACCCAGTCAAATCGTGTTTGGACTATCCTGAAAGCCAGTACGAATCACATCATAGCAGCAGAAGAACCTGATAGACCAGCTGTGATTATGATGGTTTTACCAAATAAAGAATCTGAACTTATGGCACTTTGTCTAGCTCAACACTTGTCACATGATCTCAACAAAATTCTTAAAGGGCAAGCCACATCAGCTACTTCATACCCTTTTATTAATGGTTCCAATTTTATAAACTATGAAATTAGTGATCAAAAATTAAAACTGGATAATTCCATACAAGATATTATTAATCAATGGAAGTCTGTGATAATTACTCACTTAGAGAAGTTTCATAGCCAAACTGTAATGTTTTTTCATGGTATCTGTGACACAACTGAAGCTAAGTACAAACGGATTGCTGTAATATTTCTACTGGAGACTTCTTATGGAATAACAAATGAAGCAGAGCTAGCATTATATTTAGAGAATTTGTGGAGTGACATGGACCGTATTAAAATTAAACCTCTTCTTTCACGGCTTGCCAACAATGTAATATTTTTGAACCAAGATAAAGGTTTTACAACCTGTTTGTAATTGCTGTTATCCTAATATGTGAACAATAAACATATATATGAAAACATATAAATTGTATATGTATATGTGTATATATATTGGGTCATCCCATAAATAATGTGAATTTTTATACTACTTTTATTATACTTTGATTTTTCAAAATTAAGATAAAGTTCTTTTTTCATCTAAAATATACTCTCCTTTATTTTCTACAATGCTCTTCCATATATCTGGTAGACTTTCAAGGCCCCTCTTCCAAAATTCACTTGTCTGTGAGGGTAAGTACTCCCCAGGAATGACCCACAAAGAGCAAAATCAAGCAGAATTTCTACTTGATCTTACGAAAAGTCTATTCATGAAGCAGATAATACTCTCTCCAACCAGGCACAAAAAAAAAAAAACCTGGACCTTTGTTTTACAAACAATATGGAAATTATCCACAATATAAATATATCACTGACAATATTCTCAGACCATAACATGATATAACTTCCTTTCTGTAGGATCTAGCCCTAGAATTGATGATCTTTACCCCGCAACATTTTAAAGACAGCATATCCCTGTCAGACACTGGACCTCAGCTTTTGGAATCTCTTGCACAGTTCAGGAACAAGTTTTCTTGAGATTATCCTTTTATATATACGTCCTTTGATCTTTGGTACTGAGGTTTTTCGTAATCTAATGGTGATCTCTGACTCATAGTAGATGGGTATAATTTGAGACACATTGCTTTGAAAGGGTGTTTGTAACTGGTATCTCTTTGTAATTTGCACTTGCTCAAGTTAGGGTTGGCACAAAACTGAGATGCAAAGTAGCCATTCATGCTGCAAGGACATTAGTAAGCATTCTTGCTGAAGATCCTAAGGTAGTTTGCACATTTAACTTTTTAAAAAGAAAATGAAAAACGTCTTTAATTTGGTCAGACATAATGTTATTCTCAGCTCAGTGAAAGAAAGGGCTCAAGAGCTCTTCCACTTCACTTGGCAAACTTACTTATCAATTCTTTGGGAGAGAAGTGCATCCTTTCTGTATCAGGAGTTTAACAAGGCGACTCACTTGATTCTGCACTATTTTGCCCAGAGCATCGATGATATATTTAGGCTGGATTCCGACTTAAATTTGAACGTCTGCTTGATGATGCTTGTTTAGGAGAGATAGGATCTTTACTACAACGAAGTTAACGTTAAATGACCTTAGCTGTAGAGGTCTTGAAGTAAATGTTTCTAAATATATTTTTATTATTTATTTCATAAAATGTATTTGTAAAACTATTCCATCATAGCTGAACATCCAATGACGCTCTCGCCACTGACCGCTATGATACTTGCATAGTGCAGTGTTGATTATGATGATGGTAGCAAGGATGTTGTTGGCACTCCGTCGCTTACGACGTCGAGGGTTCCAGTTGATCCGATCAACGGAACAGCCTGCTCGTGATATTTACGTGCAAGTGGCTGAGCACTCCACAGACACGTGTACCCTTAACGTAGTTCTCGGGGATATCCATCGTGACACAGTGTGATAAGGCTGACCCTTTGAATGACAGGCACAACAGAAACAGGAAGTAAGAGTGAGAGAAAGTTGTGGTGAAAGAGTACAGCAGGGTTCGCCGCCACCCTCTGCCGAAGCCTCGTGGAGTTTTAGGTGTTTTCGCTCAATATACACTCACAACGCCCGGTCTGGGAATCGAAACCGCGAGTCCGCTGCCCTAACCACTGGGCCATTGCGCCTCCACAGGTAGCAAGGATGAAGAGCAATCAAATGATATCTTTTCGAATATAGAATATTGAGTTACTTCCCCTGAAACGTTATTGCTTAATCTTCCTCAATAATTCTGTTGATTTCCTGCTATTGTTTGACACACATCTACGTTTGTCAGCTTCAGTTTACATTTACGTAAAGAAATAGATACAGCATTCTTTGTTATGTTTTCCTGTAAATGCAAATCAACGTTCGCCATAAAGTCTAAAAAACATTCTTGGAAGCAGTCACTGCCAAATCTGCCTTAAGTTCTGACAACTTCAACATATTCTGCCACTTCCTATTCGCTCCTCCTACTCCTCATGATGCATTGCGCGATAACATCTTCCTCATATGTAAGTATCATTAATACAGGGTGTCCACAAGGTCTGGGTTCATGGAGTAAATAAAATCATAACATGAATAATTGAAGATAAGAAATAATAATTTCCTAAAGTATGCGTTAATCCCCATGTGGGTACATGGAGTAAATAAAATCTTAACGTAAACAATTAAATATACGAAATAATAATTTCCTAAAGTATGTTAACCCCCATGTGGGTACATGGAGTAAATAAAATCTTAACATAAACAATTGTTCATGGTGGTGCTCCAGCATGACCGCAGCCACTTGACTGAAACGCATAAATAAATTAATTAAATATAAAAAATAATTTCTTAAAGTATGTGTTAATACCGATGTACCCAGACTTTGTGGACACCGTGTATGATGTAGTGAATGACGTCATCTTCTCATACCGAAGGATTGCCTATTTATTTGTGTTAAATTTTTAAAAC
>NC_069001.1:8793330-8802690 GCF_001194135.2 Octopus bimaculoides | reverse complement strand
ATTTTTTTGTTATTTCTTTCTTTTCCCATAATTTTAGATAACATTTTGCAGAAATACGTTTTCGAGAGAGTATAGATTACATTAGATTGAAAATTCAAAGAAGTCTGAAATGAATAAGTGAAAATGCAGAGGTTATAGAAGTTAGTGGTAACGAAGTGTGTGGAGAGATAACGAACGATAAACTCATCTAAAAAACTCGTTAGTATAAATCAAATCTAGTAGAATGCCTTCTACCGCAATGCTACTCTAAGTGGTGGTCTGCAGACTGGTGCCTGTCTCCGCGAACCATCAGCTGCCAGTACGCAGCAAGTTTCCAGAAAAGAAAGAAACATTATAAAATGCTTATGTAATATTGTATTATTTGTTTACAAAATAAATATAAGATGAAAAAAAATTGTCAACTTTTATTATATTCGTTATATATTTTGTTTCTGGAATAAATTAATATTACTAAGAAATATTACCGGTCCTTGGCACATTGAAAAAAAAAAAAAAAAAAAACTGCCCGTACGCCACATCAGATAGTTTGAGAAGCACTGCTCTACTCTATCTCTACACTCCAAGTATGCTTTATGTTCATACTATTCTCTTATTATTTCAGAATATCAGCTGACAGTGGAATAGAAGAATTTTTCATTTGACGTGCATCAATATTTATTTGAGAGATTAAAGGAAAATGTTATGCAGAACAGATATAACCCTGTTTATATGGGAGAATTATTGCAAAATACTTGCTTTGAACTGAGATTAATGGCAAAATTTCTCTACTGGAGTATCTGGATGATTTTGAATTCTATTTAAACTTGGATGACAAAAGAGTTTCCAGTATTTTCAAATACTGACAAAGGTAACAGTTGATGGAAATGTAACCAAAATATGTAGGAACATATGAAATAAAAAAAAAAAAAACAAGAAAAGATATAAACATTTGCAAATTGCGAGAGGAGGAGGAAAATTCTGGAAAGCAAATTAGGTGAAAAGCTTAAATGTAAAATACAGTCTAAAAGAATGAGTTTTCCTGATGATGTAAAGATTGAGGAAGGAAAAACATTATACCACTGTGATATCCTTAAAAAGTCATTCTCACAAACCATTAACAATCGTATTCGTACAGGAGAAAAACCATATCATTGTGATATCTGTGGTAAAATATTTTCTCGAAATGATCTCATAACTAGACATATACGTATTCATACAGGAGAGAAACCATATTGCTGTGATATCTGTGGTAAATCATTCTCTCAAAATAGTGAGTTAATTTCTCATAAACGTGTTCACACAGGAGAAAAACCATTTTGCTGTGATATCTGTGGTAAATCATTCTCTCGAAATGATCTATTAACTAAACACAAACGAATTCATACAGGAGAAAAGCCATATCGCTGTGATTTATGTGGTAAATCATTCTCTCAAAATGATCACTTAACTACTCACATACGCATTCATACTGGAGAGAAGCCATACAGCTGTGATATATGTGGTAAATCATTTTCTCAGAAGGATAGCTTAACTGTACATAGACGCGTTCATACAGGAGAAAAACCATATCACTGTGATATATGTGGTAAATCCTTCTCTCAAAATGATCATTTGAATAAACACAAAAGGAACCATATAGAAGAGAAGCCATATTGTTGTGATATCTGTGGTAAATCATTTTCTCAAGGACATAACTTAACAATACACAAACGGATTCATACAGGAGAGAAACCCTACAGCTGTGATATTTGTGGTAAATCATTCTCTCAAAATAGTGTATTAACTTCTCATAAACGTGTCCACACAGGGGAGAAGCCATATCACTGTGATTCTTGTGGTAAATCATTCTCTCGAAATGATCTCTTAACAAAACACAAACGCACCCATACAGGTGAGAAGCCATATTGCTGTGGTATTTGTGGTAAATCATTCTCTCAAAATGATCACCTAGCTAAGCACAAACGTATCCATACAGGAGAGAAGCCATATCACTGTGATATCTGTGGCAAATCATTTTCTCAAGCACATAGCTTAACTATACATAAACGCATTCATACAGGAGAGAAACCCTATTGCTGTGATATTTGTGGTAAATCATTCTCTCAAAGTGATAATCTAACTAAACACAGATGGAATCACATTGGCGAGAAACCATATCACTGTGATATCTGCGGTAAAACATTCTCATATGGACATACACTAACTAGACACAAACGCATTCATACAGGAGAGAAACCGTATTGTTGTGATGTCTGTGGTAAATCTTTTTGTCAAACAAGTCAGCTAACTATACACAAACACATTCATACAGGAGAGAAGCCATATCACTGCGTTATCTGTGGTGAAGCTTTCTCCCATCCATATACTTTAACTACTCACATACGCATTCACACAGGGGAGAAACCATATCACTGTGATATCTGTAGTAAATCATTCTCTCAAAAAGATACTCTAACTGCACACAAACGCATTCATACAGGAGAGAAGCCGTATCATTGCGACGTCTGCGATAAATCATTCTCTCAAAATAATCACTTAATTAGACATAAACGTATTCATACAGGAGAGAAGCCATACTGCTGTGGTATCTGTGGTAAATCATTCTCTCAAAATGGTGAATTAATTCGGCACAAACAAATCCATACAAGTGAGAAGCCATATCACTGTGACATTTGTGGTAAATCATTCTCTCGAAATGATCTCTTAACAAAACACAAAAATATTCATACTGGTGAGAAGCCATATCTCTGTGATGTTTGTGGTAAATCATTCTCTCAGATCAGTCACTTAACTAGACACAAATACATTCATACAGGAGAGAAACCATATCATTGTGATATTTGTGGCATATCATTCTCTCAAAAAAGTAACTTAGTTGCACATATATGTACACGAACTCAAGAATAACTGTATCAATGTCAAAATTCAGGTCTTTAAGTATATGACAGGAAATGTACTACTTAATTATTCTTGGTCTAATTAATTCTTTTTTCCCCTTTACTCTTTGTTACACTTAGTATATTTTTTCTCTCTATGACAGTAGATGAAGAAAATACTCCATCTAACATACTTTCATTTTTGTGAAGGCTTCTGGCCTTGTGGTTAGAATGTTGCACTCTCAATTGCCAAATCATAAGTTCAATTCTCAGACCAGACGGCATGTTATTTCTTTGGACAAAACACTTCATTTCACATTGCTTTAGTGCTGTGTAGGGAACTGGTATGCCAGAGAACAGACCCAACGTTTACTCTGTGTGTCGTAAGGGGCTACAAAAAGAAGTTTAGGTAGGATTTGCACTCTGACTTTATAAAACCCCTCACCAGTACTGACTACCCAAACAGACCCATGGTTTGGAAAGTTGTTGCCTGAGATGTATGGTAAATCATTCTCTCATTTAAAGAGTGACTCATGGTAAAAATATTTTATCATTTCAATGATTACATAAAACGTCAGTTATAAAAAATATATTTTAATAATTTTCCACTGAATTAAAAAACACAGTATTAAACATCATATAGTGTTTACAAGAAAGCCTTATCTTTGTTCCAGGCTACAAATCCAAGAAAAGAGATAATACAACCATTAGAAGCTAACAAACACTCTTGTCTGTCACTGCAAATAAATTTGATGCACCATGATCGTTGTTTACAGCGAAGTTGATTAGCTATTAACAATTTTGTTTGTGAACGTCACAGCCTATCACTGTTGCCAGGATATGTACCATTGATTCGTAGACCACAAACTTAATGACTGAACTAAAACACACATGTAAAGGGAAGATTTACTAACAGTGTTTAAAGCTTTCGTCTTCATTCAAAAATATTACATTGTTGGCAAGCCTTGAAAGAAGAGGTTTAATTCTAATATGGTCTATGTCACTCCACAAATTTTCTAAATATAATGACAGCTCTACTTCATTTTTTATTTCATAAGGAGTCTCCAGTAAAAATATTACAGCAATTTGTTTGTACATAGCTTCAGTTGTGTCACAGAGACCATGAAAATACATTACAGTTTCGCTGTGAAATTTCTCTAAGTGATTAATTATTATTGATCTGTGATATTTAATCAAGTTTTGAATGGAATTATCTAGTTTTATTTTCTGATCACCAATTTCATAGTTTACATACTCAGCACCATTGATAGCAGGATATGAAGCTGCCGTTGCAGTATGGCAATTAAGAATCTTAGTGATGTCATGTGAGAAGTGTTGGGCTAGACAAAGTGCCATTGGTTCAGATTTGCTATTTGGTAAAACCATCATAATCACAGCTGGTCTGTCAGGTTCTTCAGATGTAATAATATGATGAGTGCTGGATTTCAGGATATTCCATGTACGATCTGATTGGGTTTTAAACATGTTTTTCAGGGTTTTAATATTCTGTACAAGTTTCTTGAAAGGATTCACAGGTGGTTCGGATATGTTAGATATGTTGACTGCTTGAAAACTTTTTGATGGCACAAAACAACATATCAAAAATACACAGATTGACAAAACAACTGTCCACTTTGAGCTACCTTCACATTGCTCAATACGCTTCATGATGTCAGGCTTGTCTTTCACGTCCTGCCTGGAACGGTTACATATGGTCATTAAATACGAGTAATTCTTTAGCACTTTGTGGCATATAGCCTTTTTTTTTTAACAGAAATATTTTGATAATTTATTATTGCAAGTTTGAGTCAATTTTTATTTATTTGTCACATGAAGTTGACAATATATTTTCCCTTTATATGACAAAAGCAGGCAAAAGGAAAATCTTCTAAAATGCAAAAAACCCAACAAGACTTTCTCTCTTTTTCTCTTTGTTGTTTTCAAGCAAAGAGCAAGGGCCTGAAATATTAGGATCTTCACTCCTTACAGTCATGAACTTAGCAAAATCTTCTTCATATAAACTTCCTTCGCAGGATTTCTCATTTTCTCTCTTCAACTAAGTAAAAATTTTCACTGTTGAGTCCTGAAAATATAAAAAAATAAACAAATAAATAAAGTAGGAAAGTTGCCCCCTTCCCCCACTTTAAAAAAAAAATCTTTTAGTCAACAGAAAAGGCAGTGCCCATGACACTTTTTTTAGGGCCTGTGAAACTGCTGAGGGCACTGATGGAGCAAACAAGTTCTAACCTGAGTGTTTGCAAACCTAAGGACCAGGCAGTGATGACTAAAGCCTACAGTCCCTCCAATCCCTCGCCTTCCGATTCTTCAGCCTTGGCCTTCAAGCAGACTATCCACATGCTAGAAATAACAGCCAAATCTCACGTCTCCGCCATGTGCGCCAAACCCTAAACGACCCTAGAACTAACCTCACCTTATCGTTACGTAGATGCATCGGGACCTCTGTATTTAAGTAGTGCCGAAGATTCAACTTAAATGGGTGTCCAGATCTCACATAAACTTTGCCTAATATGCGAAGAACTTATTTCGTCAACTCTGGCCTATCATCATATTGTTACGAACAAATCGTTTCTTGAACGACACCATGTGGCCTTAATACTGCAACAATCACGAGTAAGTTATAGAATGGTTAAAGATATAAATTTCTTTATTTTCTGGTTAACAACAAATTGGGGGGGGGGGCTTTTAGGTGAGGTTTCGTTTTGACTTGCAAACATGTCTTTTGGATCAGCTGATTGTTCGTTAATTTCCGTAAAATAATCTAATTTATTTTACTTTTGTTTTCAAGACGTGTGGAAAGCGACATTTGCTTCGAAATGAGAGCAGAAAGTGAAAGATGTATATATTTAAAATTCCGTTAAAAAGAAACTACGAAGAAAATTAGGAGAAATTAAATTCGTAGGACGAGTGGGGGGGGGGTGCTAAATCGGCGTGAGGCCATCAAATAGAACAGTACAAGTGCTCGAGAGGCTATAACCAGCTGCCAAATGTGTGACTTAGTACGTACGATCAACGATGTTACAATTCCAACGTCAACAAAAACCAATTACAACAATAAGCAAAAGTTCAATAAAAGCGTCGAAGTGCGACAGAATAACTTCAATCTATACATGATAAATCTAAAAACTTAAATCCTCTCTATGTTTTTCAATTGTTTCCCGTTAAAAAGGAATTTATAAAAACAGAAAAGGTTTTAAATCAATGAAAGTAACATTGCAAGGCCATGGAATTATACAAACCGGAGTTATAAGTTGTTACACGTACTTCTTTGCTGTAAGTTTCTACTTTCTGTCTTGCAACAAAAATAATATTAATTACGACTTGTGAATGAACACTGACCTCGACAAATGTAAACTTACAGTTCCTTCCCTTAGCATAACTCTCCTCACAGTTGTTTTTATTTTAAACTTGAGTTCTCTTATCTTTTTAATTAGCAACACTTTTGCTCTTTTAAGCCGGCGGGTTAGCAGAATAGTTAGCACGCCGGGCGAAATGCTAAGCGGTATTTTGTCCGTGTTTACGTTCTGAGTGTGGAGGCGCAATAGCCCAGTGGTTAGGGCAGCGGACTCGCGGTTTCGAGGCTCCGGCAGGGTGGCGAACCCTGCTGTACTCTTCCACTACAACTTTCTCTCACTCTTATTTCCTGTTTCTGTTGTGCCTGTAATTCAAAGGGTCAGCCTTGTCACACTGTGTCACGCTGAATATCCCCGAGAACTACGTTAAGGGTACACGTGTCTGTGGAGTGCTCAGCCACTTGCACGTTAATTTCACGAGCAGGCTGTTCCGTTGATCGGATCAGCTGGAACCCTCGACGTCGTAAGCGACGGAGTGCCAACAAGCTGGCGGGTTGACAGAATAGCACGCCGGGCGAAATGCTAAGCGGTATTTTGTCCGTGTTTACGTTCTGAGTTCAAATTCCGCCGAGATCGACTTTGCCTTTCATCCTTTCGCGGTCGATAAAATAAGCACCAGTTGAGCGCTGGAATCCATGCAATCGACTTACTCCTCCCCACCGAAATTGCTATCCTCATGCCAAAATTGGAAACCAATACTTGTTTCAGTCATTTGACTGCGGCCATGCTGGAGCACCACCTTAAATTTCAGACCTTGTGTCTATAACAGAAAGGAATATTATTATTAATCAACATTTAGAAGTTTCTGGCAAATTTCTACTGTATCACCTGTTATACCTCCGTGTTGCTGGGGTATGTGCAGTAACTATTATCATCATTATTATTATCATTTAGTTAAGCAAAGAGCATTTCATTTCATGGAAATTTTGTCTCAATTCATTCAATTTCATTTAGCATAATTGTAATTATTGCAAGGGAGATAACTATATAGGCCAAGTTATTTCCCTTTGTCAATAACTATAGAGTGAACAGGTGCTTTCTGTGATCGAAATTAAATTTTTCAGCAGAAGTATGATTCATGATACGCTAGGGTACAATATAATTTCGTTACATAAATCAACATTTTCTTCGGTAATTTACATATGAATTAAAAAAAATATAGGGTACTGTAGCTAAGGTAATATCTAAAAAGAAGCATATCTTTTATCAGATAATAAACCACTGTGCAGAATTAGGCTTCGATTGATTAAAACAATCAGCTAATTTTAAAAATTTATAGTAAGCTATGAGGAGGAGGGGGAGGTGTTTGTAAAACACCATCAAGTGAAAGGGGTTGCGATCTATGGGTCTATATTAAAGGCCAAACATGCCCCGGAAGAATTCTGGTTCATCACCCTGTATAAACCTCTCATAACTTTTTTTAGTTTTTGGAATTTTCAGAAGATTTTTACGGGCGTAGAATTGGCTGTGTGGTTAGTAGCTCGCTTACCAACCACATGGTTCCGGGTTCAGTCCCACTACGTGGCACCTTGGGCAAGTGTCTTCTACTATAGCCTCGGGCCGACCAAAACCTTGTGAGTGGATTTGGTAGACGGAAACTGAAAGAAGCCCGTCGTATATATGTATATATATATATATATACATGTGTGTCTGTGTTTGTCCCCCCAACTTCGTTTGACAACCGATGCTGGTGTGCTTACGTCCCCGTAATATAGCGGTTCGGCAAAAGAGACCGATAGAATAAGTACCAGGCTTACAAAGAATAAGTACTGGGGTCGATTTGCTCGACTAAAGGGAGTGCCCCAGCATGGCCGCAGTCAAATGACTGAAACAAGTAAAAGAGTAAATTTGAGTTCACCCACACACACACACACATATCAGAGTAGTACTGTTTTCAGGAAGCATTGTCTCAAATACATAACTGTTCTAAATATTTTTGTTGCCAAAACAATGCAAAAATATTTTAAAAAATTATCGTGTGTGTGTGTGATGGCTATTGTTTGGATTCAGCCAGGCTTATACATTAAAGATTAAACTTTTCACTGTAGCTCATGAGACAGAAATGTCACATTCATGTTACAACTTGTGCTGATTAAAGTTTTCTTTATGGCTAATCATGATTCTTTGTGTATATGATGAAGTTCTATTTAAGTGAATCATAAACAATGTTTAGAGAAAATGCTGATTCAATTTATTGCAGGAAATAGGTGAGAGAGAGGTCAAAGTTAATGTTGGTAATTGAAGCTTTCATTTGAGAAATTTTAAACTGGGTTTTTAAAAAGAAAAAGGGTCACACTAGGTTTTTGTAAATTATTTATTAGTGTTTTCTAGTATGCTTACTCTTTTACTCTTATACTAGTTTCAATAATTTCACTGCGGCCATACTGGAGCACTGCCTAGAAGGGTTTTAGTTGAACAAATCAAACCCCAGGATTTCTTATTTCTTAAGCCTGGTAATTATTCCGTCAGTCTCTTTTTCCACATCAACACTGGTTGTCAAACGGTGATGGAAGAGGACACACACACACACAATGGGATTCTTTCAGCTTCCATCTACCAAATCCACTCATAAGGGTTTGCTCAGCCCAAGGTGCCACGCCATGACAGCATGGGACATGAACATTGAATGACAATGATGATGATGATGATATTTCTGTGTTTGATATTAATATTTCTTGGTATCGATATGTCTGACATTTTCGAAATGAATTTCCAGCCATCACAATCTTTCTTCTGAGATCTGCTGTTTCACATTTCTCATTATCTCATTGTATACATCTCAGGAATATCATCTTTGGTATCTGTTCAATTGGCTCAGTTGGCTTTCTCTCAATTGTAATATTTAGTTTTGATCGCTGTTTACCTGATTACCATTGATTTTTTTTTTGTTTTCTTTACATTCATTTCCATTCTTATAATTACATAATATACGTATGTATGTATGCATGTATATATGTATGTACGTATGTATATATAAGTATGTATATATATATATATATATATATATATATATATATATGTGTGTGTTGTGTATATATGTATATATGTGTATGTATGCATATATATACATACAAATAAACATACATATACATACACGCATAATCATACATATATACATACATACACATACATAC
>NC_069001.1:8793144-8793320 GCF_001194135.2 Octopus bimaculoides | reverse complement strand
ATCTGTTCAATTGGCTCAGTTGGCTTTCTCTCAATTGTAATATTTAGTTTTGATCGCTGTTTACCTGATTACCATTGATTTTTTTTTTGTTTTCTTTACATTCATTTCCATTCTTATAATTACATAATATACGTATGTATGTATGCATGTATATATGTATGTACGTATGTATATAT
>NC_069001.1:8783568-8791572 GCF_001194135.2 Octopus bimaculoides | reverse complement strand
AGAATTTGTAGAACTGTTTGTTTCAATTCCTCTAAGTTTTCTTCTCTGTTCTATTCTCTCCATTTCTATCCCATCTTTTTGAAAGATGAGTAAATACTCAAAGCATTACAGACATTTCCTCATTTTTTCAGTCATTTGACTAACCATGCTGGGGCACAGCCTTGAAGCGTCTTTACTCAAACAAATTGACCCCAGGACTTATTTTTCAACAGCCTTGTACTTATTCTATTGGGCTCTTTTGCCAAACCGCTAAGTTATGGGGATGTAAACACACCAACTCTGGTTGTCAAGCAGTGGTGGGCGAAAAGCACAAACGCAGAGACACACACACACACACACACTCCCTAGCAAACGCATATACATACATACAACGAGCTTCTTTCAGTTTCCATCCGTCGAATCCACTTAGGATCTACTGTAGTAGAAGCCTGTATCTCAAGGTGTCTCGAAGTAGGACTGAACCTGAAACCATGTTGGTGGAAAACGAACTTCTTAACCACACAACCAAGTGTGCACCTGTGTGTATCGAAAGAGAGACAGACATTATATATATATATATATATATATATATATAATTAGAGAGAGCCGGTATATAGACGTACACTCAAATACACACAGCTACCCCTATTTGTGCTTGTACATGCATTATACATACATATACATCCCTCCCTCCCTCTCTCTCTGTCTCTCTCTCTATCTCTCTCTCTGTCTCTCTCTCTGTCTCTCTCTCTCTCTCTCTGTCTCTCTCTCTATCTCTCTCTCTCTCCGTGTTACATATGTAAATAAATCGAGATGTAAATATTTCTTCTCTATCCAAAAGACGAGAGAAGAAATATTCTTTCCTACTGTAGGCACAAGGCCCGAAATTTTGGGGGAGGGGGCCAGTCGATTAGATCGACTCCAGTGTGCAACTGGCACTTAATTTATCGACCCCGAAAGGATGAACGGCAAAGTCGACCTCGGCGGAATTTGAACTCAGACCGTAGCGACAGACGAAATACCGCTAAGCTTTTCGCCCGGCGTGCTAACGTTTCTGCCAACTCGCCGCCTTCGTGAGAAAAATTATTGGATCGGCTGGAGAGTGGGTCATACCCAATGTTCTATTTTCATTTCAAGTGCCAACAAAACAAAAATAAGAAAAGTACATATGTTATTACAGCATGATTACGGCAATCAAGCTGAGGCTGTTTTCTTATTGATCCTAATAACTAATCGATAAGCAAAGAGTAATTCCCGGCAAACGGCTCCTGCCCCCATCACTCTGAATACTATCATCACGACCACCTCCGACGCTAATAACAACAGCAGCAACAAATCTACCATCAACACCCTGTTAACGCATAACACCATCAGCTGGTAAGAAGAACATACGATAAAGTCATTTGCTACCTCCCAGATAAGTTTCAACACATAAGTATAAAACTTATTTTCATTGAAACCAGTCACGTTTTGCGGTTATTTCGAGGTTTGAAAGCGACGAAGGATGAAAGACTAGGAAAGTAAGAAGACGCATCGAAACAAGGAATGAACTAAAAAGTGAAAGAAAGAAAGAAAAAATATATACAATATATTTATATACAAATCATTCATTTTTAAAGTGATAAAATAATAAAAACTGAGATTTGAAATCAAATAAAAAGAAATAACAAACAAAACAAAACGAAAAGAAAAGAATTGGAAAAAACACACACAAAAAAATTTTAATCAAATAAGTGTTTGAAATGTTTCGAACTTGCAGTATTTTCGTTCAACTCGCAACGCGACCCTTACTTTGTCCTGTCAAAAATAATCTGAAGCTTTCTTCTGTGACTAAACTGTTGAGAAGGTAAGTGTTCGACATGTTCTCTTATTAATTTATTGGCTTTGTCCGGTGCTTGATTTAAATTTGGGAGCGGCCTTAAAGCATGATTGGAGGTCTCTTGTTAAAAAAATTTGCATCAGAAAGTCTTGCAGAGATTGAAAATATGCATATTAATTATTTTAAAGTCTCCTGCAGTTTGCGAGGCCCTAATCTGTAGATGTGCTTAGCATATACTTACGTCCAGCGGCAGATGCCAGTGAACTGAATTAATTCCAAATCTATGTACACAGACGGTCTCTAAGTTTCTTTTGAATTCTATCTGTTGAAAGATTTCTTTATCCTGGCCAGTTTTTCTATTCACTGTATGAATTTTTAAAGATTTGTTTTTTTAAAACGGTTTTCCCGCGATATACGACGTTTAACTGTTCGAAAAGTACAAACATGTGCAGATGCATGGATGCGTGTTTTATGGATATATTACAAATTAATTACCTTTGAGGGTCCTCAGAGAGTAGTAAATGTAAAAGGGTTACAATAATCACGTCTTGCCCCAAGTGAGTTCTGAGAGAAAGTACGAACCTGTAGGTCGAAGACGTTCCTGACATAACTTGCCTGCAGTTTTTGTTTATTTCAGACGCAGTGCATCTAGGACTACACCAGGGGTTTTCAAACTGTGGTCCGCGGACCACAGGGGGTCCGTAGACAGCAAATACTTTTTATGAGCAATTTGATTTTATATATGTTTTTTAATCGAAATCTTTTAATTGACAATAAACCTATAAGGGGGTCCTTAAGGTAAAGCCTGAAATATAAAGGGGTGTCAAAAAATTTGAAAACCCCTGGACTAACTACTCAGTGTGTCTTTTCTTTTTTAGACTATGGATTGCGATTTGAGAGCGACGTTGTAACTATTTCTAGCATACCGGGCTTCTTTTCTGCAGCAGTGCTGAGGAAAGATAGTAGCACTTCAGAATATTGGATGTTAAGATAACCAAGTTTTATAGGAATATCTCAGAACATGGAACATAGGCCTGACGGTCTTGGACAGTTTCAGTGTTCTTGAGGAACAGAGTTGTAAATTAGCTAGTGCGCCCCCCCCCCTCAAACCATAATTTCTTTGGATGTGTAACTTTCTTTTTGTATCGAGGGTGGGGGGTACCGCTCCCTCTTTTTTTTTTCTTATTCTTCTGTGTTGACTTTGTTGTGAAATTATTATTATTATTATTTTTTTTTTTTTTTGCTCAGATATATATTTTAAGCGTCTAAAATTAGGATTCTTAAAAAATAAGCGTAACAAGTTTGAAAAAAAAAAAATTTCTCGAACCAGAAGTCAAAACCGAAATGGAAGGTGAGACGGATTGGGGCTACCCCCAGCCAAATTTTGGTTTTTGAAATTATTATCTATACAATGCTTAAAGCTTACATATTCAAAGAAATTAAGGATTTTGGCACGCTAGGTAATTTCCGACGCCATTGTATAGGAACGCATAACTTACTAGAGATCTATCCCAGTACTTGATGGGTTCATTATTTTATCAACCTTAAGAAATATTGACCACAGCAGGATTAGTAAAGCAGACCAGGAAAGCAAACAGTGCCACACCTTTTAGATATCAGATTTAAAACTGATTTAATGAGAAAATGACCTTTAGATTTTTAGCTTTATAAGAAACTGCCTTATTGTCAACTTGGCTGACCATGTGTTGCTCTGCTACCTGTAATTGCAGAAAATAGCATTAAGTACGTGTCAAGATGTAATCAATATTTAGTTTAATGCAACTGTATTTCTGTGTATACGTATAACTGTGTGTGTACGTTTACGTCTATCTATCTATCTATAAATATAAACGTGTCTACCTGTCTGTCTGTCCGTCCGTCCGTCTGTCTGCCCGTCCATCTGTCTACGTTTAATGAATCGTGATGTTCCTCACCGACTTTGTTTCCTCATTACATTATTAATAATTAGTATTTCTTACTGAAATTTTGCTAAGATTTATTTTTGAAGGTGTAGATGACTCCTATGTTGATAAAAGATTTTAAAAGTTTTGGAAATTTTATTTTTCAAAGGAAAGAAGTCCACACCCTTTTAATTGCTTAATAATTTACTCATGATCAATACACAGCATAAAAATGAATTTATGACTTTATTATTATCAATATAAAATTGGAAGACCCGTTAAAATAAAGTTTCCAGTTTTCGTTTAGATGAGTACAAGGCAAATGGAAAATTATATATTTTGAGTGGCTGTGTGGTAAGTAGCTTGCTTACCAACCACATGGTTCTGGGTTCAGTCCCACTGCATGGCACCTTGGACAAGTGTCTTCTACTATAACCTCGGACTAACTAGTGTGAGCCTTCAGATTGTTGATGTTCCGCTAAATATTTATTGTTAGGCTTAATGGTACTCTAACAGATATGAATATCTTCTCGTGAAATGATGTCAAATCTGTTTCTTTCCTTCCACAAAATGTGATTGAGAGTACTAAACCCAGTTTCAATAAGATATGATGTCAGAAAACGTTTGGGCATATCATGAAACTGTCTTGGTTTTAAATTAACTTGAAAAAGACTGAGTTTTTCAACAAAAGCTCTCATCAACCGTTTACAATTTATCAGTGTTACCATTTTTCCCTGCAGCAGAAGAGGGACCTGGTTCAGCTTACGGAAAATCCGACTAAGTGTATAATTAGTGAACTAAATCCTGAAAGATAACGCACTTATTGAGGTGCATAGTTACAGTATTTGAATTTAGAAAAAGAGTTGGTTTTACGGTTTGACCACAGTTGCGAAGAGCCCCTGTTGTCATGATGCACTGGATGCGTCATTGCCTGTTGTAAGTACAGTCGGCGATCGCCATTGCCTGTTGTAAGTATGGTTGCATTCATTGCCCCTCAAAGCTTGATTTTCGTCCCCGGTTGAGAACCACTGGTCTACACCATTGAAAATCTATCCTGGCAAAATTTCCTTGAAAGACATGCACTATTAAGAAGGTTATAAAGACATAAACTTAAAGGGACACCAAAATGTAGTTATGCTCATAAATGTATGATCTTCATCTAAACGAGAGGTAAGAAACTCTAGAAATAGTTGAATAGTAGAAGGCTTTCAGAGAAGCCCCCAGCCCCGTCATGCAACTGTCTTAGCCCTTAACTCTTTACACTGTAAAGGGGATGAGTGAGTTGCACCCAGGCCATTACCCTTTGATTACACTTCAGCCATACTAACTCCTCCATTGCAACCTTCCTGGATGGTTTAGGTGGCCCAAAGCCAAGGTAAATTGTGTGTTTTAATCGGTTCAGTCTGAGACACTAGTTGGATGTTGGGTAAATTATGTCCCCTGAAATTTGCTTTCATTCTTGCTTGATCAGATCCAATTGGAACACTTCTTAGCTGCTTCTGCCATTGCTTTAAGAACCCTGGTTCTCCTTCAACCAGAAATTGAGAGCTGTTTCACAAGAGATCATAAGCAGATTTGCTTACAAATTCTCTCATACCAACTTCTATAGTGGGGGCATCAATCTGTAGTTATGCCGATAGCCGTACAATCTAGGTCATCTGAGCAAGATATTTAATCATTATGAGTGCACACTGGTGGTTGGTGCTGCGTTTATGCATATGTGAGTTAAACAAACAGGAGGGAAGAATGGCTCTCCAATATACCACATTAAGAAAACAGAATATTTACCACTATTTACATTGCATTTCCATCTAAATTTTTCGGTGACTATTCATCTTATCACTTGCTGTTGAACTATAGACAAATATTGTTTAATCACACCATATAGCAGTTGTTGATGGTACAAGGGTTTGGTGTATGAATAATTGACCAGAATACAGACAAAGGAACAAAGCTGTCACTTTTATATATCAATAACGAGTAAATAGTGTTCTAGAAAGGAAGTGAAAAGCATCTTTAGAATGCTTTAGTGGAGAAAGTTAGGAGCTGTATATAGTTGATAGATGCATGTGAACACTGGTTGTGGAAATTTTGCTTCCCAACTACTTGGTTCTGGGTTCAGTCCCACTGTGTGGCACCTTGGGCAAGTGTCTTTTGCTATAGCCTAGGGCCAACCAGAGCCTTGTGAGTGGATTTGGTAGAGGGGAAACTGGAAGAAGCCCATTGTATGTATAAACGCTTAGTCTTAGAATGGTGGCAGCTGAGGAAGGAAATGTTCTCTATGTGGCCTGTGTGTTTTTGTGCTCTGTTTATGTTCTGTTATTCATTTTGCCCACGTTTTTTTGTGACGTCCTGTACCTAGATATGCATCCATATTTACATGTAAATGTAGGTATGTACATACATGTACGTATATATGCATATACTCACATATTATTTGTATTATATATATATATGTGTGTGTGTGTGTGTGTGTATACAGGGTAGGCCAAAAGTCACCTGACGGTAAATCAAACCCATTTAATTCCAGGATTTATTTATATTTAGCAATTGAATGAATTTAATAAAAGCATTTAAATATGAAACATCATGAAAATTGTTCAAACTGAAGTCCTTCTTGAGTGATACATTTTCCATTCAAGTCAATACAGAATTACAGAGAGTATTTATAGAATTTTGATTTACTGTTGGGTGACTTCTGGCCAACCCTGTATATATATATTTTTGTGTGTGTGTGTGTGTGTGTGTCTGTGTTTGTTCCACCACCATCGCTTAACGACTGATGCTGGTGTGTTTATGTCCCTGTAACTTAGCAGTTCAGCAAAGGAGACCGATTGCATAAGTACTAAGTTTTCAAAGAATAAGTCCTGGGGTCGATTTCTTCGACTAACACTCTTTAAGGCAGTGCTCCAGCATGGCCACAGTCAAATGACTGAAACAAGTAAAAGAATGAAAGAATATTGAATTAATCGTGTTACCTCTTAGCTTCAAGATTTTAATGATGTGGCTGATTATTTTGTACAACGACGCTGTGAGGTATTTGTGAGAGGCTGAATCTGGTCAGTGCTAGCATAGAACAAGGAACAATATTCGGACCTGATATGGCCAGTTTAAATACTAAAGGGTTAGTGTCAGATGTTTAAGAAAGAAGTACACAATACACGTACAAGCTATGGGTTTTGTTTTTAATTAAGACTGAAGTTGAGATTTTGCTATTACTTGAGTTTTATGTCATTATGATGTTCAGGCAAAATTAATATGATTCAGTGGTGGTGGTGGTGGTGGTGGTGGGGTGATCTGCTATTTGTGTTCATTCTTTAGATGTTTCATTGGCTGTAATGCGTGGAGCTGTTTCTGTTTCATGCAAATGTGGGTGTGGGAACCGTTTTTAATTTGTTTATGTTAGGTTGGTGCTTTGGATTTGATGCATGTATTTATTTGTTTATTTTTGTTTTATTTATTTGAGTAATTTTAGTTTGTGTGAATGTGTGCATGCATGTATGTATGCATGTATGCATGCATTTATGCATGTATGTATGTATGTGTGTGTGTGTGTGTGTGTGTGCGTGCGCGCATGCGATTGTGTGCAAGCATATGTGTAGGTGTCCTTGAGTCTTTGTAAAATAAACGTCTATATTTGATTATATCTCATTCATTCCTTGTAACATATATTTTGTTATGCTAGCACGGGTTAGATGATTATATTATCGAGGCATTGTTTCAGAGGTGGATGCCATACCTGTTTTTCAAGTAAAGAAATTTAAATGTATGTATGTATGTCATTATTCAGTTTATTTCAAAAGAACCGGTTTCTAATCTAGATCCAAGGTTTCTTCACTGGAATTTCCACATCAACAACAGAGTATTTTCATTTGTATGTATGTATGTATGTATATATATGTATGTATGTATGTATGTATGTGCAGATTTGTATGTTTTATGTATGTATTCTCATGCATGTATTCTCATTTTTATGTTTGTATTCTCATGCATAGAGTTGCATATCTAGACATGCTCACATATATTTAAATGATAAACTTCTGGAAAGTTTTACAGATTTTTTACAGTTTCAGTGATGTGATGATGTACACACACACACACACACACACACACATCAATATATTTACATATATATACATATACAAATAGCTATACACACACACACACACACATATATATATATATATACAAATAGCTATACACACACACACACACACATATATATATATATATACACGTAGGTAAATTGAAAATTAGAGGTAATACTTGACAATTGTAAGCACCTGTGTATTCCAGCTAGTGGTT
>NC_069001.1:8782445-8783411 GCF_001194135.2 Octopus bimaculoides | reverse complement strand
CAATGTAAAGCTATCTTCAGCCGCAAAATTATCTCTCCCCCAGGATGGTATAATTTCTTGGGAGAGAGATAATTTTGCGGCTGAAGATAGCTTTACATTGTAGATTATACACATATTATATTATGTTATATTATATTATGTTATATTATATTATACACACGTAGAGCTTGAAACACGTGTACCGCGGAATCCTTTGTAGTTTTGTTGTTATTTTTTCTTTTGGATTTACAATTTATATATATATACAAATAGCTATACACACACACACACACACACACACACACACACACACACATATATATATATATATATATATATATATATTCTTTTACTTGAAAATCAGGTAAGACTTTAGCAACACGAAGGGCATCCAGCTGTGAAACAACGCCTCAATAATATAATCATCTAACCTATGCCAACATCACAAAAGGGATGTAATAACGAATGAACAAATGAGATAATGCAATGGAGATGCTTATTTACAAAGACTGAAGCACATGCATACACAAACACACACACCCACATAAATCTATAAATCAGAATATATCATTACAGTTCAGCCCCTTCAGTTTATGAGTGTATGTTAAATAAAAATTAATACAAAGATAGAAATATTGATTTCTCACTTAAGTAAGTGCAAGGTCACCCATAATTGGGAGTGTCTTGTCAATAGAAACAATCAAAGGTCTTCATTTATTTGCTTGTTTTCCACTTCTTGTTCATTGGTTAAAGTCAAAGTCTTAGTGTCTCGAGCTCAAGAACATACGAGGATGTGCTGAAAAATTCCTGGCTTTGGGTAAAAGAAAATACAGGAAGATCAGTTGATTATGATTTTATTGAACGTATTCCCCTCTCACATTCACATGCAGTTTCCCTAAGCTCTGTAAAAGAACACAGAAGTTTGGGCCTCCAAGCAGGCCTTTTATGATATACTTAAACCCAGGAACTTTTCAGCCCCCCCCCCCC
>NC_069001.1:8780669-8781477 GCF_001194135.2 Octopus bimaculoides | reverse complement strand
TATATATACATGTATTTATGTATTATATTTCTTTCACCTTGATCCAAATGTGTGTGTGTTTGTGTATTTATGTGCATATATGTATATATATATATATATGCATGTGTGTGCACATTTGTGCGTGTGTGAACGAATGCAATTAGCTCTTTCCAGCCTTCTGGTTTATCTAATTATATCTTCAGGTAAAAATATCAATATTCTTTTTTGTTAATTTAATTACTTCCATTAAATTACTCCTGTGCATACTGCCTGAAAACCAAACTCGAACAGATGACTGTACCTGTCAACAGACCCAACAGCCAACTTATGTTCCTAAGATTCAGCAACCCCAAAATCTGTTGCTTGGCACCATTTTATTTTCTTCAATGCATCATACTGTTATCAGTAATAGAACATTGATCAAGCTTTTAAGTTTGATTTCCTTTACTGCTTGTTTCCATGGGAAATCTGATTTCCAGTCATAATTAAACATTGAGAACTAACTGTTCATACTTATGCATATGTGTTTGCATGTATGCGTGTATATATATATATATACACCATAAGACATAATCCACAGGTCAGAAAAAATATGCACTTGTATATTTGACAATAGATTGGGTATATTAATCAAAATATACAATAGTATATATGAATTACAGCCAATTTTATGGAATTCCATAACTGCTATTTCTGAAGAATGCAGGGTTACATAATCAGGCTGTTATCTGACACACTGTTAAATCCCTAGTGCGAGACCAATTGATAATGCATATATAGTACTGTGCACATCGATTAATATATATATATATATATATATATATATATA
>NC_069001.1:8778857-8780373 GCF_001194135.2 Octopus bimaculoides | reverse complement strand
TGTGAATTTTCCATATATATATATATATATATATATGACGGGCTTCTTTCAGTTTCTGTCTACCAAATCCACTCACAAGGCTTTGGTTGGCCCGAAGCTATTGTAGAAGACATTTGCCCAAGGTGCTACACAGTGGGACTGAACCCAGAACAATGCGGTTGGTTAGCAAGTTACTTACCACATATATATATATTAATCTCAAATTTTGGTACAAGGCCAGCAATTGCAGAGGGCATGGGCAAGTTGATTACATCGACCCCAGTATTTGACTGGTACTTATTTTTTTCAACCCTGAAAGGATGAAAGGCAAAGTCAGCCTTGGCGGAATTTGAACTCTAAACATGAAGATAGATGAAATGTTTGCCTGACGTGTGAACAATTCTGCTAGCTCATCACCTTTACACATATGTGTATATTATATTATATTATATTATATTATATTATAAGGCACATGGTTCAATGGTTAAAGCATTGAGCTTACAATCATGAAGTTGTGAGTTTGATTTCCAGACCAGGCTGTGTGTTGTTCTTGAGCAAGACGCTTTATTTCACATTGCTCCTGTTCACTCAGCTGTAGAAATGAGTTGTGATGTCACTGGTGCCTGGCTGTGTCAACGTTTGTCTTTCCCTTGGACAACATTGGTGGCATGGAGAGGGGAGACTGGTATGAATGGGCAACTGCTGGTCTTCCATAAACACCCCTGCCTGTACTTACGCCTCAAAGGGTAACTTTCTAGGTGCAATCCCATGGTCATTCATAACAAAAAGGGAGTCTTTACATTTTATATATTATCATTACAGTCATAACGGTTTTTCATGCTTGACGTCATTTTCGAGTCCGATATGACATAAGATGACCTCTTAACTATTTATTCTAACATCCATGGCGTCAGCTGTACACAATAATGGATATTATCCTTACATCTCAGGTATTTTGCTTTCTGTTTCTTTCACCTTGACCCAAACTTAAGTACTGCATTCTTTTAAGTGCACATCATGCCTAGAATAAAAGTTTGCCCCCTGGAATCAATAAGAGACAGTTCAAGTGAATTGACTGCTCTTTACAAACTTTGTGAAATGTCAAAGGAATCATTATTATCGTAATTTCACATTCCCTGAAGCTTGGTTCCTTGAAGAACGTGGCATTTAATCAATAAGTGTCATACCTATTTTAATTGTTATCTTGTATGTGTGTGTGTGTGAGCACACGTGTGTGTATGCACTCGTGTGTGTCTGTCTGTGTGTGTACATATTTCTGTGTGCATGTGTGTGTGTATATTTCTGTGTATGTTTTTCTGTGTACATGTGTATGCCTGTGTTTGTGTGTCTTTAGTCGAGCAAATCGACCCCAGGACTTATTCTTTGTAAGCCTAGTACTTATTCTATCGGTCACTTTTGCCGAACCGCTAAGTTACGGGGACATAAACACACCAGCATCGGTTGTCAAGCAATGTTGGGAGAACAAACACAGACGCACACACGCACACACACACACACACACACACACACACACACA
>NC_069001.1:8776563-8778435 GCF_001194135.2 Octopus bimaculoides | reverse complement strand
TATATATATATATATATATATATATATGCTGTTACAGTGTATTATATATTCTTCTTAATCACTTGATTTCCCTTTGTCTCTACATCTTTTAATATTTACATAAATCTGATCAATCACTTCTTCGCATGGAATAGGCTCCAGCGACAATTTCATCTTTCGGTGCTCTTCCTTCTGAGCATAGCTATCAATATAAATTCACCACACCTTGAGCAAGACACTTCATTTCCTTAATTATTGTCACTATTCCTGTTTGTTAAACATTAGATTTGAGCTTTCTTTAGGTTAGTTAATTACCTCCCCTTGTACGCGGAGAATCTCCAAGTTCAGGAAATGTCTGTCAACAATATTGTAAGCTTTTTTTTATCTTTTACCTGTTTCAGCCATGCTGGAGCACCACCTCGAAGGGTTTCAGTTGAACAAATCAGTTCCAATACTATTTTCTTTAAGCCCGTCACTTATGCTGTGAATCTCTTCTGCTGAAATCACATAGTCATGGTATTGTACATAAATCAACACTGCTTGTCAAGTGGTTGATGGTGAAGTAGCAAATGTATGTGTGCAGAGAGAGAGAGAGAGAGCTTAATTCTCAACCACTCTGTGTAAATTAATATTCAGTATTTTATTGTATCTGGGGAAAATCATTCTCTTTAAGTGCCTCATTAATTTAACACACCCACCTGTCTGATTTCCACTCATTTACTTCTTATTTTTTTAATTAAAATTTTCATTGCAACTTGCAACCTTTTCAATAGTTGTAGATTCTGTCTAGACAGAATAACAAGTTAATCAGTGGAAATCAGACCAGTATGTGTGTTAAATTAATGAGGCACTAAAAGAGAATGACTCTCCCCTGACACAATAAAATATGCTTCAACACACAAATTCACATAAAGAATCTTGCAAACCACATACAAAAATGAAATGATATTCAATACAACTGTGTAAATTAATATGCAGTGAAGTTTATGTTTGTCTGTGACTCAGGAAATTTTGGATAGACAGCATATGTCAATGTATAATAGGCATGTAATATATAGGCTCATGCACATACATGTCTTTATATCCCTGTAACCTAGTGGTTTGGCAAAAGAGAATGATAGAATATATGTACTAGGCTTACAAAGAATAAGTCCTGGTGGTTGATTTGTTCAGAGCATATATTTCTTCTTATTTCTTTATCGTCCATCTTTTTTTATTTTTTACATGTTTCGGTCATTAGACTGCAGTCAAGCTGGGGCACTGCCTTGAAGAATTTCTAGTTGAATGAATCAGCCCAGTATTTACTCTATCGATCTCTTTTATCAAACCGCTAAGTTATGAGAATGTAAACACCCCAACATCAGTTGTCAAGTGGTTGTGGGGAACCAGCACAGATGCCATTTGCATGACAATTGTATCTGCCACAACTGCGATTTTACACACACACACACACACATACATATGACAGTCTTCTTTTGGTTTCTGTCTACAGGCGTAGGAGTGGCTCTGTGGTAAGTAGCTTGCTTACCAACAACATGGTTCCAGGTTCAGTCCCACTGCGTGGCACCTTGGGCAAGTGTCTACTATAGCTTGGGGCCTACCAAAGCCTTGTGAGTGGATTTGGTAGATGGAAACTGAAAGAAGTCCATCATATACATGTATATATATATGTGTGTGTGTGTGTGTGTGTGTGTGTATATATGTTTGTGTGTGTGTGTTTGTCCCCCAACATCGCTTGACAACCGATGCTGGTGTGTTTATGTCCCCCGTAACTTAGCAGTTCGGCAAAAGTAACCGATAGAGTAAGTACTAGGCTTACAAAGAATAAGTCCTGGGGTCGATTTGCTCGACTAAAGGCGGTGCTCCAGCATGGCCACAGTCAAATGACTGAAA
>NC_069001.1:8774884-8775535 GCF_001194135.2 Octopus bimaculoides | reverse complement strand
GACACACACACACACACACACACACACACACACATACACACACATCTATCTATCTATCTATCTATCTATCTATCTATCTATCTATCTATCTATGATTGGTTTAATAAGCTTCCACACAGTTTCCTTTTTACCAAATTCACTTTGAAGGCATTGCTTGGTCCAGGGTTATGGTAGTAAGCACTTACCCAAGATTACTGTATAGTGGAACTGAACTCAAAATCACATGGTTACAAAGTGAGCTTTTTAACCCTTCTGATACCAACCTGGCTGAAACCACCTCTGGCTCTATAATACAAGTGTCTTCTTTTCAAAAGTTCTGAATTAAAATCTTCCACCAAACCTTAGTCACAATTTATGTTCCTTTACTTGGTAAACTTCTGAACCACAAGCAACATCTTCATTTATGATATTTTGCTTCCAAAAGAGTCACACATTCAACTTGTTTGTTTTTCTCCTTTGTAGGACTTGCACCATCTGTACTTAATTTCTTTCTTACATCACAGAAGCAAGTGGCTAAGTGGATACGTATTGCATAACAATTTCACAGTGGCTCTCACGACAAATGCACAGCAAGAATTCCATAGTATTCATTTAAATTGTAAACTTAATTCTTCAAACTTTCATTTGTCTCTATTATTTTAATCTTTTAAT
>NC_069001.1:8773791-8774829 GCF_001194135.2 Octopus bimaculoides | reverse complement strand
AGTATTTTGTCAGATGTTTTTCTATGGAGGCTGTATGGGGATGTAGATTATACTGAGTCAAAATAATGTAAATGACATGGAACCAAATACCACATAATGTTTCTGTTCAATGCCCCAATTCTGCTGTCCCACCCTGGTGTATGTATGTATGTATGTATATGTATATGCATGTATGTGTGCATGTGTATATGCATGTATGTATGCATGCAAGTATGTATGTATGTATACATGTATGTATGTATGCATGTATGTATGTATCTATGTATGCATATATGTGTGTATGTATGCATATATGTGTATGTATGTATACATGTGCATATGCTTATATGTATGTATGTATGTATGTATGTGCATCCATGCATGCATTCACTCGTTTTACTAGAAGCCAACTCCCTCCTTCTGGGAAAAGTATTAATAAGCAAAAATGTATGTACACAGGCATACTTTTTCTTTCATTTGTTAGTATTCTTTCTATTAAGAGGAAACTGGTTTCTCACAAAGAAACAAACACTCTATCACTGAGTTTGAGTCACAACAACAACAATGGCTGAATATCAAACTTTATCAAAGTCTCGCATATCTTAACTTTTCCACTTACAGAATGTGTCTGTAACGTTCACGTTAACCTGTTTCCTTTTTTTCCACTTGAAAATACAACCCTTTTCAGATTTTCACTTAAACATTTACTTACATGACCAAAGGGGCAAGCCTGGGGCAAGCTGCAAAAATGCAACCCTGCCCATTACAAAATCCCCAATATTATACAGTACTTATTTGTTACAAGTAATTAATGTTTTAAAGCAATATTTTAGGAATAATTACCTCATCAGGGCTCATTTACCTGTCGGTTCAGTACAGCCTGTAATTCAAAATACATTTTTTGAATGTTTACTTTTACGAAACCACCTTATTTGAACCGTTTAATGCTCTAGCCTCCCTGATTGAAACATTAAAAAAAAAACCTAATACGTGAAAAGAGATGTAATAAAAAAAAACTACAATCGTTTAAAGTCTCATCTTTCTTGTTTTTGATGAGGC
>NC_069001.1:8767416-8773646 GCF_001194135.2 Octopus bimaculoides | reverse complement strand
TCGGCATCTGGGACACGTGTCCCCCTTGCTCCACCCCAGTTATGCTACTGTGTACCAAAAGTGGCTGTGTGGAACACAAGCATTAGTCATTAGAAAACTGCTGAGCTGGCAGAATCGTTAGCACGCCGGGCGAAATGCTTAGCGGTATTTCGTCTGTCGCTATGTTCTGAGTTCAAATTCCACCGAGGTCGACTTTGCCTTTCATCCTTTCGGGGTCGATTAAATAAGTACCAGTTACGCACTGGGGTCGATATAATCGCCCTAATCCGTTTGTATGTCCTTGTTTGTCCCCTCTGTGTGTAGCCCCTTGTGGGCAGTAACGAAATAGAAGCATTAGTCATTAGAAAACTCCCACAAAAACTTCACTTAATTTCACTTAAACATTTATTATTTGGTGTTAAAACTTTTGTTGTACCAACTGCAACCTGGTGACTGATGTGATTGGCTTTATGCTAAGGAGTGAGGGTGGGTGGGGGGATTAATGTATGAGAGAAAGGTAGGGGTGGAGGTTGGAGGCAGAGTAGTTTTTGTGGAATAGCTGCATGACTATTCACATTTAGTAGGGGAGAGAGAGAGAAAGAAAGAGAGAGATGAAAGTGGAGATGAGGTATGCAGGTCACCCCTCAAGGTATGAGATGAGTAGAAGTTGGTCGGTGGGTGGATGGGTTGGAGGTGAATTGATGTCAGTGTCCTGTTTTTGGATAGAAATGCTCGTATATGTCTGAGAGTGAGAGAAATACAGAGAAATAAAGACAGGGAGAAAAGAAGAGAGAGAGAAAGAAAGACAGAGAAAAGGGGAAAGAGAGAAAGAGAGAGAGGGAGAGAAGCTTATGTAAAGAAATAAACAATGATGGAAGAATTTGAAAAGTAAACAGAAATGGGATGAAAGATGGAAAATTTATGGGAAATGATTGGAGAAGAAGGATTGTGTAGGCAGGATTGTACAAGAAGGATTATGTAGCTTTCCGTGTCAGTTGTCTGTTTTTAGTCAGATACTACTGATTAGCACATATGCTTAGTGCACACCTACCCTGGGTAGATCTGTTTAGCCTTAGTACTTTTATGCAATATTTACACACACACACACACACACACACACACACACGTACACATACATGCACACACATTTACACTCCTACACACACACATACGTATACATACATGCACACATATTTACACACCTGCACACACACTCATGCATAGGTATATACTTAAATACACAGTGTGTGTGTATAAAAACGAGTAAACAAATGAGTGTATTTTATACACAAGGTGTGCTGTAAAGAATTCCCAATTGATTTTTAGTCAAAATTGTTAATAAAGGGGCATAAAAACACACAAATCCTTTAGGATTTAATTAAATATGCTCATGTAACATAGTGAGATACATTTCATTCAATATGTCTGCCTTTAGCTTTCACAATCACCTGAAAATGGCCAAGAACAGAGTCACACAAATGCTGGATGACTTCTTCACTTAAACGATCCCTTGAGGTGACTAAGGCTTTCATCAGAGTGGTGATATTTTTGTAGGAAACCCTTGAAATGTCACTTTCTAGAATGGACCAAATAGCAAAGTGTTTTTGTTATGTATTTGTCTGTTGTGGTTAAGAAGTTTATTCCCCAAACACTTGGTAATTCTAACTCTCAAATCATGCTCTGTTGTCTTAAAAATAGAAGTACAGTTGATTATGTGCTCCTGGATTCCTTACATCTAAGAAGGAAGCAACTTGTTTATGGATGAAATGTCTTTCAGCTCGTTTAGTTACAAGTGAGAACTAATGAAAGGCGTTTCACATGGGGATTGTGTTTCATCAGCTGTCTGCTGGAGTTCAACAACAACAACAACAATCAGATTAATTGCCTTACAGTATTTAGTGTTTTCCTATATTAAACTCAAAGATCTGCACTTTGTGCTGAAATATTGCCAACATTGCATTTGTTCAATGAATAATAGTGTCATTGGTTAGAAGTTCTTGTTGAGTCAGTGATTTTCTGATTACATCAAAGATTAGCAAAATACCTGTGCAACTTGGTAGGTGAAATAAATGCCACAAATTGTTTGCGTTTGCTGCAACTGTGTGTCAGTGCACACACATACATATGCACATGCGTGTGTGCAAACACAAGCACTCACTCCCACACATAAACACACACAAACACACATATGCATACACACACACATATAAACAATGAAGTTTCATTCAGTGTCTGTTTACGGCATTTCATTCACAAGACAATAGCCTACTCTAGTGGTTTTCAAACAATGTTTATCAATAGACCTCTTTGATTTCTGTTTTACTTGGATGGGCCATTGTAGCCATTCAATGTTTTAAAAAAATCCTATTAGGTGCAGGTGTGGCTGTGTGGTAAGAAGACGGCGAGCTGGCAAAAACGTAAGCACGCCGGGCGAAATGCTTAGGCATTTCGTCTGCCGTTACGTTCTGAGTTCAAGTTCCGCCGAAGTCGACTTTGCCTTTCATCCTTTCGGGGTCGATAAATTAAGTACCTGTTATGCACTGGGGTCGATGTAATTGACTTAATCCCTTTGTCTGTCCTTGTTTGTCCTCTCTATGTTTAGCCCCTTGTGGGCAATAAAAAAAAAATAAATAAATAAATAAAAATAAAAATAAGAAGCTTGCTTCCCAACTACATGGTTCTGGGTTCGGTCCCACGGCATGACTCTCTGGACCAGTGTCTTCTACTATAGCATTGGGCCAACTAAAGCCTTGAGAGTAGATTTGGTAGACAGAAACTGAAAGAAGCCCATTATATATATATATAATATATTACCAAGTGTTTGGGAAATAAACTTCTTAACCACAACAGATAAATACATAACAAAAAGCAATTAATTAGGGATTGACTTGATAAATTGTACTGCTGCAGCAAGTATGTGAACCTGAGAGGGGAATATGTTGAATAAAATCATAATTAACTGATCATCCTGCATTTTCTTTTACCCAAAGCCAGGAAATTTTCAGCAACCCTTTGTATAAGCAAAGAAGAGATGGAAAGAGAAAGGGAGAGCATTAAAGCAGTAGGAAATGTTGTCACATAGTTTACGATTTTAAAAAAATGCATGCAGTGAATTAAAAATTGTTTGATTGAAAAGAAAATTGCAAACTACATTTTGATAAAAATATATTAAACTGAAATTTTAAAGTGTTTGCTGAGGACATCTTAAGTTCAGTGCTGAAGACAACCTGCCTACCACAACAGAACAACAGAATTAATATCCCAAAACTGCCTTGGTAATGCTTGCCCATGAAGAGCTCTGGTGCTGGTGACACTTAAAATGCACTGGTACTGGTGTCACAAAAAAAAACCCCACTGGAGCTGATGCCTCATAATAAGCACTGGTGGTAGTGCCATGTATTAAACACTAGTGCCACATGAAAAGCACTAGTGCTGATGTCACTTAAAAAGCACTGGTAATGGTTCCATGGAAAATGCACAGGTGCTGGTGTCACATAAAGCACTGGTGCATTAGTGTTGGTGCCATGTAAAAAGCACTGGTGATGGTACCATGTGAAAAGCACCAGCGCTAGTGCCACATAAAAAGTACCCAGTACACTCTGTAAAGTGCTTGGCATAAGGAAGGGTATCCATCAATAGAGACCATGCTAGAGCAGACAATGGAACCTGGTGTAGCTCTGCAGCCTGCCAATTCCTGTCAAACTGTCTAACCCATGCCAGCATGAAAAACAGACGTTAATGATAATGATGATGATGATGATGACGATTCTGGATAATGCAGACCAGGGGTTCCCAACCGGGGTCCATGAGTAAAAAATTGTAATTTGTGGGTCTATATATAAATTTTGTTTATTAGGAGAGGTACCTGTATTTATTGAAATTTTCAAAATTTGTATTAGGAATTTGTGTCATTGTTAGCTTTTACTAACCTAGAAACATGTATTTTATTTCAAAAATTTACATGTGCATATATGGGGTCTGCAGATGATTAGATAGCTCTCAGGGGGTCCACAAGCAAAATAAGGTTGGGAACCCCTGAAGCAGACTTTAATAATTGCTCTCTTTTCGTAGTAAAAGTTACATAATGCTAACCGATTAACGAGCAACTTTCTCCATTATAGAGTAGATCTCTCCTCCTCAAAAACAAAACCTACTCACCCCCATCTTCAGATGATAAACCTTCAGCATGTTACTTCAGTAAATTATCTTGTCTCATTTTTATTTATTTCTATATATTTTTGCTGGGCATAGAGATATTTGTTACAAAACATTGCTCACGGCATGTTGATAGCAAACACACAACTGAAGCAACTGTTAATTTGTCAAACAGCTGGCAATTTACCGTTTACAAAAAGAAAGAAGTCTCCTGAACCAATGAGGAAATGTCTGTGTTGTTACCTGTTCTGCTAGAAATAGCAGCCAAATCATCCTCCTATTATTTCTTATGTTATATTTTTTAAAAAGTGGTGGTGGTGGTGGGGGGGGGGAAGGAGCTGAGGTAGTTCTTTATGTGAAGGGAACAAAGAAAAGATTGTGAAAACTGGAAATACCTTTGCTCATTGGTTTACTTACTTCAAGCTGACCCGGAACTAAACAACAGCTGAAACAACAACAATAGAAATATCTGAAAAATAGTCAGTTTTCAAGTCTGAAAGCAACCAATGAGAAATTTTAGAGATATAAAAGAAAGCTGCTATAATTCTTTTATTTAAATGGAGAAAACAACAATACCCTGTCCTAAAATAAAATAAAAATAAAATAAAAAAACAAACTAACATGCACTAGATGTGCCCCTGGATGAGCCTCTGTGAGGTCAACCAGCCTGCATAAGAGATACTGTTGTTGGGGCTCACAGAAGGAATGACAAGAGACCGAAGCACCTGGTGGTTTTGCTGTGCTTAAGAAAGCACACCAAGCTAAGTAAAAGCATGGTTGACCTTGCATACAGGCTTGTCTCCTGCATCCATCTCCTACAGAACATTCCTAATCCTGCTGGGATTCTGGGTACTGGTGCCATGTAAAAAGCACCTGTACTGGTGCCATATAAACGCACCCATGCTGGTGCTGTGTAAAAGTACCCAGTACACTCTGTAAAGTAGTTGGCTTTAGGGAAAGCACACCATGCTAATTAAAAGCATGGTTGACCTTGCATATGGGCTTGTCCCCTGCATCTCTCTCCAACTGAGCATTCCTAATCTTGTGGAGCTCGTGGGTGTTGGTGCCGTGTAAAAGAGCACCTGTATTGGTGCCACATAAATGCAACCGTGTCGGTGCTGTGTAAAAGTACCCAGTACATTCTGTAAGGAAGGGCGTTAAGCCTTAGAAACCATGCCAAGACATACATAGAGCATGAACAGCTCTTCAGCTTCAAACTGTCCAACCCAAACCAGCATAGAAAATGAACATTAAATGATGATGATGATGATGTTCTCACTCAAATCACCCTCCAAAGAGTACATTTGCATAATGTACTCCTCGGCTCCCTAGAAAATCTTTCAAACATCAATACCACAGCAGGAGACCTCAGCATTTTTTTTTTTAAGTTGGCAAGCTGGCAGAATCAGTGGCACACTGGGTAAAATGCTTAGTGGCATTTCAACTGTCCTTACATTCTGAGTTCAAATTCCACAGAGGCTGACTTTGCTTTTCATCCTTTCAGGGTTGATAAAATAGGTCCAGACTTCATTGCCCAAACTGTCTTTTTTAAAGTTGGTAGAGTGTGATTTGAAGGAGATTTGATTGCTATTTCTAGCAGGTTGAATAATAGGACATGAGTGAATAAATATGACATATTTCTGGCTGTACTTCAACAAAATTATGGCCATCACTAAAAATGTTGGTGATATTCACACAAAAAACTCCATAATCTAATGGTGATGTTTCACCAATACAATCCAGTGGAAGCTTTTGGTTAATCTGATTATTAGGTTTAATTTTTGTTTTGTTTGTTTTGCATCTTTTATGTATTATGTCCCACCCAGCTTAATCCACCTCCATTTTCTTATGTGTCCATGCATGCGTGTCAGTATGTGTATGTGTGTGTGTGTATTTAATTGGTAGAGAAGTTACAGTCATTCAAAGAGTGAGAGTGCATTGGCACTTATCAAAGAGTTTGACAAGTGCCAGTACAGGAAACTTTTGGACCTTGAGTCACTCAGTAACTTTTGCAGATTAAATAGAAAATATGCTGATACTCTATTTTTCTGTTTGCACCTCTAAATCTATATGTGTGTGTGTGTGTATATATATAT
>NC_069001.1:8764116-8767406 GCF_001194135.2 Octopus bimaculoides | reverse complement strand
TCGCCCTTTTAAAGCCTAGCCAGGCTCATGGGCCTGGTTTCTCGGTTTCTATGGTAAGTGTTCCCCGCAGCTGGACGGGACATCTGATCTCTCACGCCTATCCTATAATGTCATCCTAAAAATAAACAATTACGGTATTGATATCTCAAAGCTACACGATATTGTATATGATAAATTCAAAACAATGGGAATAAATAAACGTTACATTTGACTGGGTAATCTGAATGTTAGAAGGGGTTTAACTCAAAATAACTTCAATAATGGAAACATTAAACAATATTGACTTCTGACAAGATGATTCTCTCCCTTGCAATATATGTACATCCAATGAACCAAATAATTTGCGTGTATGCATGCACGCACGCACATACTTTAATTCTTTTGGGGATTTTGATCTGGAAGTACATATAAGACTATAAATAGTTGCATGTAAATGAATGAATAACTAAATAAATGCATGTATGTGTGTATGTACGTATGTATGTATGCATGCATACATTCATGCATGCATAAGTTTAAATTTACTGGCATCATTCACAGTAATTGCAGAATCATCGCTGTTTCTATTATATATATAGATGCAGGAGTGGCTGTGTGGTAAGTAGCTTGCTTACCAACCACATGGTTCTGGGTTCAGTCCTACTGCGTGGCACCTTGGGCAAGTGTCTTCTTCTGTAGCCTCAGGCCGGCCAAAGATGTTTGGCCTCATGACTGGCACAAACCGATTAGATTTTGGGATCGATCTGGTGGTACTGGACAAGGATTCTGGATTATGTTTCCTGTTTTAATTTGCTGCTACTACTACTACTACTACCACCACAGCTTCTGCTTCCACTACCGCTACCACCGCCGCAGCCTCCCCACCACCACTGCTGCTGCTTCTGTTGCTGCAGTTGTTCCTGGTGCTACTGCTGCCACCACCATTACTGATGACGATGATGATTGTTATTTAAGCAGAATTCTGAAGTTGCAAGAATACTATTTCTTTTGTTAATAGAGTGAAACCTTGTCAAACAAGAAATTTGTTAATTCTGCATGGCATAGTTATGAAGTGAATCAAAGTTAAATGAGGAAGTATGAACATAACGAAGGAATTACGAACGTAACGAAGAAACTGCATGACATATATTGTTGGTTGTTATAGAAAATTTTTAACCTGTCAGACCTGATTTAGCAGACATATGATTAAAAGCGATTCCAGCCTCGACCATTTTAATTTTGAAATTAGCTAATTTGCAATTAATATGGAGTCTTTTTTTAAATATCTTTTCTCTAGCCTGCTTTTAATTGCATGTATTTATGGTGTTTTTCTTGTTAGCTTCATAATGTTTAGACATTCATCCAGCATGGAAGAGAAAAGTCATGTTTCGACATTCTGCCTTAATATAATTAGGTTGATGCCAGTGCCGCTGAACTGGCCCCTGTGCAGGTGGCACGTAAAAAACACCATTTTGAGCGTGGCCGTTGCCAGTACCGTGTAACTGGCCCTTGTGCCAGTGGCACGTAAAAGCACCCACTACACTCTCAGAGTGGTTGGCGTTAGGAAGGGCATCCAGCTGTAGAAACTCTGCCAGATCAGATTGGAGCTTGGTGCAGCTATCCGGTTCACCAGTCCTCAGTCAAATCATCCAACCCATGCTAGCATGGAAAGTGGACGTTAAACGATGATGATGAGGATGTGATATATTGTTTAATTCCATGGCACACAAATAACTCATGATGAAGCTCTTTGTGATGGGTATGATGGCTAATCTTTATGACAGGTTGAAGCCCTGCATTTTTGGTTGGGAAGAGGTAGTAACAACACTAGGATAACTTACCGCATCTTATGTTACGGCATCTATAGTCCTGCAGGAACCTGTTCTTGGTCTCCTGTTGTTGCATATATTAACAAAATAGATAGGCGAAGGAGTGGCTGTGTGGTAAGATGCTTGCTTTCCATCCACATGGTTCCAGGTTCAGTCCTACTGTATGGCACCTTGGGCCAGTGTCTTCTACTATAGTCTCGGGCCGACCAAAGCTTTGTGAGTGGATTTGATAGACGGAAACTGAGAGAAGCTTGTCATGTATATGTGTGTGTTTATATTTGTATGTGTGTCTGTGTTTGTCGCCCCCGTTGTCACTTGACAACCAATGTTGGTGTATTTACGTCCCTGTAACTTAGGTGTTTGGTAAAAGAGACCAATAGAATAAGTACTAGGCTTACAGAGAATAAGTCCTGGGATTGATTTGTTCAACTAAAGGCAGTGCTCCAGCATGGTCACAGTCAAATGACTTAAACAAGTAAAAGAATAAAAGAAAATAAGAATCATCTTAAAATATATTACTGTATTAAACTATACAGATGACATAAACTTTACCGTGAGATAAAAAGAATAAATCTTACAATGCTATTATAGATCTTTCTCATAATCTTAACTAGAAACAAAAGATTATTATTTTGTAACTCAAGGTGACTGCCAAGAAAAAGCCTTTATATGTTCTGAGTGGAAAAACCATGATATAGCTACTTCCTGTGTGACAACTATTTTAAGAAGTATGCAGGTGAACACGACTTAGGCATTGTTGTCAACAATGATTTATGTGGGTTATGTCTCATGTCTTTATTTGACTTATTGCTGTTTTGTCACATCTTTTCGTCTTTTCTGACAAATTGTAGTGCATATGAGAACAGTGTACAATAAGCCTATTATTATTATTATTATTATTATTATTATTATTATTATTATTAAAAACAGTGAGCTGGTACAATTGTTAGCATGCCGGGCAAAATGCTTAGCGGTATTTCAACTGTCGCTATGTTCTGAGTTCAAATTCTGCTGAGGTCGACTTTGCCTTTCATTCTTTAAGATTCGTTGAATTAAGTACCAGTGAAACACTAGGATTGATGTAATTGACTCATCCTCTCCCCCAAAATTGCTGCCCTTGTGGAAAAATTTGAAACCATTATTGTTATTATTATTATTATTATTATTGAGTGAGAGAGAGAGAGCAATGCATGCCATCAAAGTGACACTGGAATACAAATATACAAGGTCCGATATACTTATTGTGACTACCCATCTGATAAGGGTACACCAGGCACATGCATCACAACCATATGTGTGTGACATGTTGATCTCATATCTAGATAAATAGTGCATGACCTTGAAGATGAAACCCAGTTATAATTTTCTTCTGGTTGAGTTGCCCATCCTACTTAAAGAGTCCCTGAATAAGGGATGATGAAGAAACACACATGTGAAAAATTCCGCTGAGGTCGACTTTGCCTTTCATCCTTTTGTTGGGGG
>NC_069001.1:8762841-8764106 GCF_001194135.2 Octopus bimaculoides | reverse complement strand
GGGGGGGTCGATAAAGCAAGGATCAGCTGAACGCTGGTGGGGTCAGTGTAATCGACTTATACCCACCCTAGAAATTGCTGGCTTTGTGCCAAATTCTGAAATCTTTATTGCTAATACCACAATGACATAAGTCTGAAAACTCTTGGTGTACCGTAATAACTGCAGTCCAGTAAATGAAGCCTGTAAAAGAGCTAGAGAAACGCTTGAAAATGTAAGAAATTATACTCTTAAATATAGAAAAAGTTAGGTTCTGTGAAATCATTAACTCAATGGTCAGAGTATTGGAGTTACTTCCCTTAGATTAGAAATGAAACGGGGAAACTGTCACAATTTAGGTATTGAATTTTTATCGTTTTATCTTTTACATTATAGATTGTGGTTGTGCTGGGGCAAGGCATTGAAGAATTTTTTTGTTGAATGTATCAACTCCAGTACTTATTTTTTTTTTTAAAACCCGGTACTTATTTTATCTGTCTCTTTTGCTGAACAGTTACGTTACGGGGATGTAAACACACCAGCACTGGTTGTCAAGTGATGGTGGAAAACGCACACACACACACACACACACACAAATATATACGACAAGCTTCTTTCACATTATTTACATTTGACGGATATTTGTCCTCATCTTGTTTGTTGTTAACACAATGTTTTGGCTGATATACCCTCCAGCCTTCATCAGGTGTCTTGGGGAAATTTCGAACCTGGGTTCTCATTCCTAAGTTATTTTTCGATGTTATTATTATCATCATCATCATCATTATTATTCGGGTTACTTTCAGTTTCTGTCTACCAAATCCACTTACAAAGCTTTTGTTAAAATCAGCGAAGTAGAAACAGTACTATACTGTATTTTTTTTTTTGTTATTTATATAATTTGTATATATTTTATTATAAATGCAAAACAACACCACAGAGGAATTGACGTAGGCTTAAATAATAAACTGTGATAAGTGAACCGTAATATGGCAAGGCATTACTGTATCCTATAGTGTTATTCGTCATTTGACAGGCAACTCTGTGTGCGTGTGTGTCTGTGTGTCTATGTTTGTCCCCCACCACTACTTGACAACCAGTGTTGGTTTGTTTACATCCCTATAACTTAGTGAAAAGAGACCTATAGAATAAGTACTAGACTTACAAAGAATAAGTCCTGGGGTCGATTTGCTCGACTAAAGGCGGTGCTTCAGCATGGCTGCAGTCAAATGACTGTGCGTGCATGTCTTTGTGTCTATGTTTGTCCCCCACCACTACTTGACAACCAG
>NC_069001.1:8761182-8762831 GCF_001194135.2 Octopus bimaculoides | reverse complement strand
CTGGTAGAATAAGTACCAGGCTTACAAAGACGGAAAAAAAAAAAAACGAAGAACTGGTGTCAATTCATTCCATGAAAAGTACTTCAAGGTGATGCCCCAGCATGGTCACAGATCAATGATAAAAGACAAAGCTAGAACAATGATAAAAGATAAACTGATCAATCATTAAAGATAAAGCGAGAACAATGCGATCATGATAGTTAGTTTAATCACATTCACATGACTGCTTTCAATGCAAGGTACCTACAGGGTGGCCCAGAAATCACTGAGGATATTCAAGTTTTAATAACTCCCTTATTTTTACAAACAGGTGTATGAAATTTTAATTCAATACAGAGGAGATAATGGAGATTAATTTGCATTAGTCCTTTTATCATCATACCGCTACATTACATATGAAAAATGACATCTTTTAAATGGCATCCATTTTCAGCTTCACACTTTATGGGGTGCAATTCTCTTTGGTGTTGTGCTTTTGGTTTCTCAAAGCCCCAAAACCAGCAATTTTGTTGAGGAACTCATTGAAATGAAAGTGAGCTTCATCAGACATGATCAATTTTTGTGTAAAATTTGGATTATTTCGTGCCAATTCCTGGATTCTTATAGCCTGTATTGGAGCCTGTGTTCTCATATATATATATGTTTTTGTGTGTGTCTGTGTTTGTCCCTGCCTCCCTTCACTTGGCAACTGATGCTGGTATGTTTATGTCCCTGTAACATAGCGTTTCAGCAAAAGAAACTGATAGAATAATTCCTTGGCTTACAAAGAATAAGTCCTGGGGTTGGTCTATTTGACTAAAAAAACCATTTAAGGCAGTGCTCCAACATGGCCACAGTCAAAATGATTGTAACAAGTAAATGAATCTAAATGAATAAATGATTTTTCCAAACTATGTAATTTGCTGATCATGTTTTTAATCCATCTCCTAAGTTAATTACTATCACTTTATCCTCATGTGCCTTTATCGGAGCCCACTTTGTCGGAAGCATTTGTGTCAGGTATCTGGTCTGGGGTCAACATAACCCTTTCCTCTTATCAGTTATGGAAGTAATAAAACATGTCAAAGGCTACATCCTTCTTCCTCAGACTAAGCAATCAGCAGAAAATAATCTCTCTGGATTTGATAAAAATATGAACTAGAAAATGACCACGAGGGTATTGACATAAACTAAAATTCTTTCCTTGTAAAATCTGACCTTATGGCACCATTTAGTTATCATTATTTGTTTAGTGAATGGCAAGGAGTTGGTATCGAATGAACTTTATATTCCTTTGTTGAATAACTGGTTTTTGATCATGTTGGGATATGCCTCTTACATGTGTTTTTTGGCCAATGACGTTGACAAGCGACCTTTGTACCTGCTTTAGTCTGGCACTCATTTTTCTGAATTCATAATTGTCAGACTGCTAAGTAACAAGATGTAAAGAGGGTACAGTGTAATCACGCACACGCACACACACACACACACACACACACACACACACAAACTATATATATATATATATATATATATATATCAGGTCATCCCATAAGTTCTGTCCGATTTTACCTTTTTTAAAATTGAATGAAGTTTAATAGTATTTTAGAATGTCTAATGGAATTAGAAATTATTTTTATGCATTTGTGTACATTTAAACTAATTAAATA
>NC_069001.1:8758106-8760054 GCF_001194135.2 Octopus bimaculoides | reverse complement strand
GGATTGAAAAGCTTGTAAATAGATGGAAGGAAGTCATAGATAATCAGGGAAAGTACATCGATGATTAAATTTCAATTAAATATAACAATGGATCACTTGTTTTCTTTATTCAAAATTCGGACAGAACTTATGGGATGACCTGATGTGTGTGTGAGACCCTTGTGTGTCTGTGTTTGTTCCCCCACCATCGCTTGACAACCGATGTTGGTGTGTTTAGGTCCCCATAACTTAGTGCTTCAGCAAAAGAGACTGATAGAATAAGTACTTGGCTTACAAAGAATAAATTCTGGGGTTGACTAAAGGTGGTGCTCCAGCATGGCTGCAGTCAAATGACTGAAACAAATAAAAGAATAAAAGAATTAAAAAATGGAAAGACAGAGAGAAAGACAGAGGGAGAGAAAGAGGGGGAAAGAATTGGGAGAAAGAGAGAGTTGAAAGGAGAAAATATGAGATTAAAAACAAAGGGAAAAGAAAGTGATAGAAAGAGAGGAGAGAACGGAGGAATAGAGTAAGAGAGAGGGAGAAAAGAAATAAGGGAGCGTAAGAGCGAGAGATGGAAAATGGGTGTGGGAAAGAGAAAGAGTAGGAGGAAGGAAGTGTGGAGGCTATGATTGTCACTTAAAATAGTTTCCAATGAGGCATGTGACTGAAAATAACGGTGAAGTGTGTATATCAGGGGACTTCCAGTCATGCTGCAATGGCCTGACCAACATGTGTTCAAGGATGCTTGATGTTAAATATTGGGATGGCTTTTGTTTTACTCCTCTTCACAACTTGCATGCCACATCTGCAACACACACACAGACGCACACGTACACTAGTGTCATCATAAAAGGGGGCTTGTCTGTTTGTTTCTATGACATGGAATACTCTAGTTTTTCTTAGTTGTATTGAGTGCATATAGAAGTGTACATACATTAGGTGTCTCACATTAACCCATTACCTCCCATAATTCTATTAACTGGAATTTTTTTCATGAAACTTTGATTTCTAGCATAAAACAGCCTTAGAAACACGCTGGAATGATCAAAATAACATTTCAAAATAACATTTCGAATAGAAATAAGTGAGATATTGGGTGAAAAATTAGCAAATTTCATTTGAATATCAGAGAAATATACCTAGTAGATATAGCAAAAAGGTTAGATATGTGTAAATATTGACAGATAATTACGAAATTTGTAAGTTTTAAGTGATCTCATATGAGATCACTGGTAGGTAATGGTTAAAAAAAAAAAAATCAGATCCACGCCTTATTGCATTTGCTTGATATTATTAGAGTTACTTCCCTTGAATGCTGTTCTTAGATTTTAAATGCTCTGAATTAACCAGAGCCTTGTAAGTCACTGTACTACATGTAAGAGATCCTACATTAAATATTTAGCATTCAAATTATTCTGTCAAATCTAATACTTATTTATTCACATTGTTTTCAATTAATCATACATTATCTTGCAGCTTTGAGATTTCAATGATGTGGTTGTATATTTTTAGAATGATGTTGTAGGGTAGGTGTGAGAGGACAGACAGATTTGGTCAGTTTGAACATGAAACAGAAGGGTGGTGCTCCAGCATGGCCGCACCCAAATGACTGAAACAAATAAAAGAATATATATATATGTATGTATATATATATATATATATAAAATATACAAGAATAAGGGCAGGGAATCGTCAATTAATAATAGAATTAATAATTAACAATTTTGCCAAGTAGTTCAGTATGAAAAAACCTTTATCGGTAAAACCATTTATCATCATAAATATACAGGGATTAGCATTGAGTTGCTTCTCCAACATACTGAAAATTTAGAAATAGCAGTCAAAGAACTACTGATTCTAAACTACAAATTTTTCTCTAAACGGATGGCGATATTTATGGCACACATAGAACAAAGAACCGGAGGGAAAAGCGTAAACAAAACAAGTCTTTAGTTAATTGGATACG
>NC_069001.1:8756240-8757502 GCF_001194135.2 Octopus bimaculoides | reverse complement strand
CACTTTCCATGCTAGCATGGGTTGGACGATTTGACTGAGGACTGGCAAGCCAGAAGGCTGCATCAGGCTCCGATCTGATCTGGCAGAGTTTCTACAGCTGGATGCACGTCTATGTTGTTTTCTTACACACATGCACACACACACACACACACACACACACACACACAGACACACACATGCGTGCATGCTCTCACACACACAGTCCGTTTCTCTCTTACACTTGCACACACAAACATGCATACACACACAAACATGCATACACACACACAGTGTCTGTTTTTCCCTTACAAACACACACACACACACACACACACGCACACACAAACATATACATGCACAGTCTCTCATGCACACTGATCCACATCTCTCTCTAACCCTCACCTTCACCCTCTGAATCGCTCTCTCTCTCTCTCTTTAACTCTCTCTTTCTCTCTATCAATTGTTTTCAACCCCCCCCCCACCACCACACTTCCACATCCCCATCACATGATTGCCATTTTTATAATATTATGTTACCAACTAATACCAATCAAAAATTAACTGATACAATTTACGCTGCTGATTAAAACACAGACACACACACGTACACACAGATAGACACACACACACACACACACACATTTTGTTTCTCAGTAGGGTCATTACTCTCAAGTTCACATCAAGGACCTTGCAAACCAATTACAAAACTCGTGTGTGTGTTAATAAATAAAATAAAAGAGGTTAACCTCTATGTGGTTGTGCAGTCTGCTAGAAATAAGCCAACTATCTCTTAAATCACACCTGACTACACAGAAACCATAAAGGGCACTACGGATAATGTAGCATTCCTAGATGTCCCTGAAACAAAAAGGTGATCAAAGTCTTCAATCGATACGATGATCCAATGGCTGGAGTATCCCAGAAATAGTTGTCAGAGACTATCTCTATTATCTTTACCAGTTTTGTATTACTTTGCTATTTTTAGGTTGAATCAAATGAATTTAAATGCCATAATCCTGCCTTGACTAATCGCTTGCCTTCCTCATTACTTAAACTGATATATATATATACATACATATATATTTATTGGGAGAATTCACAAAAATACAAATGGTGAAGACAGGTGGTGTAGACAACTAACAGATGTATTAGTTTAACGCTCGGGAAGTGAAAAAAGTCTTTAACGTTTCCAGTCTATGCTCTTCCACAGAAAGGAACACAGAAAGAAACAAGGAAAGAAAATAAAGTATATACATATATATATATATATATATATATATATA
>NC_069001.1:8752094-8756195 GCF_001194135.2 Octopus bimaculoides | reverse complement strand
ATATATATAATCATCATCATCATCGTTTAACATCCGCCTTCCATGTTGGCATGCATACACACACACACACACGTATATGTAAGCACACGTAGTCTGTTTTTTTCTGCATGTTTATCTATGTATATATGTGTTTTATAAGTTAAAGCGTAGCTGTTTAAGAACATCCTGCTTTGTAAAGAAAAATATGCAATTTTGTGTTGACCTAATTTTTTATAATTTACCTGGACTAAATGGATTAATTAGGAAGAGAAACTCGTCACGATAGACTTTACCTTCAACTTAACTACCCACCCAAGTCAAGTACAGTATCTTCATGCTGACGATAATTTTGAGGATATAAATTTTTGTGGTACTTAGTCACTATTATACTATTTTTTTATTCTTTTATTCTTGTTTCAGTCATTTGACTGTGGCTATGCTGGAGCACCACCTTTAGTTGAACAAATCAACCCCAAGACTTATCCTATTGGTACCTTTTTGCTGAACTGCTAAGTTATGGGCAACACACCAACATCGGTTGTCAGGCAATAATGGGTGGGGGGACAAACACAGACACAAATAACAAATACATACATACATACATATATATATATACATATATATATATATCTATATAATAAAGCTCAAAATCTGTGTGTCTGTACATCTATAGGATGAAAGGGAATAGAAGATACATAAAAACAAAGTATGTGTTCTAATGTAAAATTTTATGAAAAAGACAATGAGGTGCATAAAATTTACTTTCCATTGCGATTACCCCCTGTGAAATTCCAAATGCCTCTGATTTCAATGAAAATAACAATATAACTACTAGGTACTAAATAAAGACGATTTACAAAATTTCACCATCTTAGAATATCATTTAACCCCACTAACGGGGTTTATAACACGGGGCAGTACCCCTTTGAAAGTGTAAATACATCCACTTTCCATGGAAGATACATAAAATTTAAGTATGTGTTCTTGGAATAAGTGTACTACAAGACTTCAACTTCATGGACACCATCATCGTTGTTGGTGAGACATGATATCTTGTTTTTTTTATGAGACTTTTTTGTGAATTCCTGAGATTTTTTCCAAGATTTTTCAGGTTCATATGGAGTTTATACATACCCCTTTTCTACAAATTGAACAAGGCCATTTCCTTGATGGTATCAGAGTCCTGTCTTCTTTCTTCTTACTAAAACCTTCATCTTTGCCATGCAATATTTTATTTCACCACATCATAGAACAAACCTGTTCATTGAAGCTTTATTTGGTGTTGGCCTGTGTAATTCTCACAATCATTATTTTTTAGTGTAAAGGAGAAACTCCAGTAACAAAGGGATCTTTGTTGAAATTCCTAGCAAGCCATTTACTATGTGGGGCCATTTACCATGTGTATCAAGCATGAGTTAGTGAAGGAGAGAGGCTAAATACAAATTGGAAAGGTTTACAATCTAAGTTGAACCTGAATGCACTTTTGCATGTAACAAGGTTGTAAGCAGTTGGAAAGTAGCCATATGTTTATCTCATCAACTTATGTTCTCTCAATGACAAACTGCAATAATTGAGAAAAGTACACAAAACAGCATGCCATTCATCATCGCATGTTGTATACAGACAACACTTGCAGACTAGATATGCAATAAAGAAATATACCACTTATGTAACAAAACAAAATTATTAAAAATGAAATACCACCTGGATATGCAAGGGATATGATTTTTATTCTCTGCAGCAAGTTTGAACTTCCATAATTTCTTGTCTCTACGTATAAAACCACCACCAAACATCTAGATGCACATGAGAGTTCAGGATACAATTCAGTATCATCATTGTTTTATGTCTACTTTTCCATGTTGGTATGGGTTAGAGTGGTTTTCTGAAGCAGTATTTTTACAGTTGCTAACTTATTAACTTACCTTCTACAATACACAACCATAACAGTGCACCTATTATAAGAAAGGGATACACTTGGTGTTCAAGTTGTAATTCATTTTATTGAATTTTGTAACCTAGAATACAGATAAATTGTATTAAACATTTAAATTTATCGTTTTATGGTCATGATTCAGGCTCTCTTGGCTCAATTATTTTCATCCTCTTGTCACCCATATACGTTCACCTCCCCAGACAATGCACTAACTACTTCAAGCGGTTCTTCCTTCCCCATAAGTATACCAACATTGGCCGTCAAGTGATGATCGGGGGACAAACACAGACACAAACACACACATACATATATAGATACATACATATACATATATATATATACATATATATATACATATATATATATGTATATACATGTACATTTAGATTGGAGCCTGGTGTTGCCATCCGGTTTCACCAGTCCTCAGTCAAATCGTCCAACCCATGCTAGCATGGAAAGCGGACGTTAAACGATGATGATGATGATGATGATGATATATATACACATATATATATATATATATATGTATACCATCATCATCGTTTAAGTTCACCTTCCATGCTAGCATGGTTGGGACAAAAATATATATATTTATATATGCGGACGTTAAATGAACGACCGATATATATATATATACTAAACATACAGATAGACAGACAGGCATGCAGCTCGTCAGACAGTGTTGATAGACGCAGCAAAGTCAAGAAATGAGATAAGCAGAGAGAAAGATCATCCCCCCCCTCGTCTCCTCCCCCTCTTCTGTCTCCCTCCCTCTCTCTTTCTCTCTCCACAAGTGCATCTGTCTGTTTGTAATATGCGTGTGTCTGTGTAATATAAGTGTTTGTGTGTGTGATAGATAAATAGATGGACTGTGAGACAATCTGTCCGGAGAAGAGTGATGAGGAGGATGAGATGTGGAGGCAAATAGACAAGTAGTTACTTCACTAACACCTGACCTGGTTTTCTTATTAAACTCATCATAAGATCAGCTGTTTCCTTCCTGTCGAAATGTTATATTTAATCTCTGCTCCTGTCACTGCTACTGTTTCTCTCTCTCTCTCTCTCTTTCAGTCATCTGTGCGTGTCTTTGTGAGTGTGTGTGTATGTGTCTGTGTGTGTTTCCATAAGAGTGCAGCAGACAGACAGACAGACAGACAAGCAACAAAGCCAGCCAACCAGTTAGTGGATTCGTGTCCAGTCACAAGAAAACCCGTCATGTCCTTCACGTGTTTCAGTTTGTTTTAGCCATAGAGTGAGGCCATTCTAGGACATTAACTTTGGTGCAGTGTCGGACACAAAATTTCAAACCGTTTAATCTGTCAAATTCACTATTAAGTTGTTGTTGTTGTTTTTGTTATTTGGTCCCATTTCCGCCTTGACTGGACAGACTTATGACCAAAGACATTCCAGTTAATAACCATCATAACTTCTTTCCGGGCATTGTATATCTAGGACTACATTACTCAAAGTTCTTTACCCTTTATAATCTATTTAATGAAATGTATCCTCTTATATATGACACTCAGAAAATTATATAGACACTGCTTAATTGAGTCATACATACATACATTATCATTTAACGTCTGTTTTGGACTGTTTGATAGGAGCTGACATGCATACATATATACATACGTACACACACACACACACACGTCATACACACACATCTCACCCACACACACAAGTCAATATTGTGTTCTACTGTGTTAGCAGTACGCTTTACATCACCTGTTAAGGTTATCTTTACAGAATTTCTGAAGTAATTATAGCCAGCACTGATTTTGTTATTACATTTTGTATTGGAGATGCCAGATGTATCAAAGATGAAAAATGGGTAATGGGCATAAATGCCATATTTCAGGAGTTTTTGCTTCTTCATCAGTACCCTTCCAACCCTTTAACCATCCACGAATTCATTGCTTAAATAGCCACACTCACAGACAGATTCTTTTACTCTTTTACTTGTTTCAGTCATTTGATTGTGGCCATGCTGGAGCACCGCCTTTAGTCGAGCAAATCGACCCCAGGACTTATTCTTTGGAAGCCTAATACTTATTCTATCGGTCTCTTTTGCCGAACCGCTAAGTCACGGGGACGTAAACACACCAGCATCGGTTGTCAAGTGATGTTGGTGGGGACAAACACAGACACACAAATATATACACATACATACATACATATATATA
>NC_069001.1:8750082-8751586 GCF_001194135.2 Octopus bimaculoides | reverse complement strand
AAGTGCATGTGAGTTTTGAAAGAATACTTAAAAGAGAAAGAAAGTTGGCAAAAAAGATGCTGCAACAGGAAAAACAGAAAGAAAGAAAGAAAATGCTTATGTAGTAAATGTTTTCAATTGAAGCTTGCTGTTGGTTTAACCCTTTCGTTACTGTATTTATTTTGAGATGCTCTGTGTTTTTTTTAAAATTACCTTAGATGTAACAAAGAATTTAGTAAAATAATTTAGTTATCATTCAGCTAGTGTTAGGAACATAAATTGTGACTAAGGTTTGGTGGAAGATTTTAATTCAAAGTTTATGAAAACAAGACATTTGTACTCAGAGGCAGAGCTGGTTTCAGCCGGGTTGGTAATGAAAGGGTTAATGTCAACAGTTTGTGTGTTTGGAATTATAGTTATCTTGCAAATTACTTCGTCTGAGAGAAGGTCTTAAAACTGAAGCAGTTATATTGTAGAAAATCCATTTAATGACAATCTCTACTCTCTGCAATGCTGCTGGGAGTGCTACATCATTTGTGTGATGTGGAAAATATTCCATCAATATTGCACAAATGATGTTGGTATCAGTTTTAAAATCCATCCAAGACTTAACCCCTGTGCTATCTGCCCACTACAAATATCGAACTCAGGACACATAGCAACATTATGCTACAACTACTTTACCTTAACCGGTCCAGCTCTCTTTAATACCATACCAAAATACATAAAAATGGAAATGGATCCCATAAAATTCAAAAGTTCTCTGGACAAATTTCTCAAAAAAATTCCAGACCAACCTCCTCTTTACTAGAGTGGGCCATGGTGACCCATATGTGACTAAAAGATTTCACCAGGTGGTGCTATTAAGCTAGACATGACCTGAGTCTATACTGGCCAAAACCCATCAAAGTTAGTATTTATTCTCTCGGTCTCTTTTGCCGAGATATACACACACACATACACACACACATATATCTGTATGTATATATATATATATATCATCATCATCATCGTTTAAACGTCCACTTTCCATGTTGGCATGGGTTGGACGGTTTGACTGAGGACTGGTGAGCCAGAGGCTGCACCAGGCTCAATCTGATCTGGCAAAGTTTCTACAGCTGGATGCCCTTCCTAATGCCAACCACTCCGAGAGTGCAGTGGGTGCTTTTACATGCCACCAGAATGAGGGACAGTCAGATGGTCCTGGCAACGACCACGCTCAAAAGGTGGCACTGGCAACAGCCATGCTTTATATCTATCTACCTATCTATCTATCTATAATCATCATCATCATCATCATCATCATCATCATCGTTTAACGTCCGCTTTCTATGCTAGCATGGGTTGGACGATTTGACTGAGGACTGGTGATACCGGATGGCAACACCAGGCTCCAATCTAATTTGGCAGAGTTTCTACAGCTGGATGCCCTTCCTAACGCCAACCACTCAGAGAGTGTAGTGGGTGCTTTTACGTGTCACCCGCACGAAAACGGCCACGCTCGAAATGGTGTCTTTTATGTGCC
>NC_069001.1:8748660-8749830 GCF_001194135.2 Octopus bimaculoides | reverse complement strand
AGGTCTTCCTGGGCCTACCTCTTCCACGGGTTCCCTCAACTGTTAGGGTGTGGCACTTTTTCACGCAGCTATCCTCATCCATTCTCACCACATGTCCATACCAGCGCAATCGTCTCTCTTGCACACCACAACTGATGCTTCTAATGTTCAGCTTTTCTCTCAAGATACTTACACTCTGACGGGTATTCACATTGACATTACACATCCAACGGAGCATACTGGCTTCATTCCTTGCGAGCTTACGTATGTCCTCAGCAGTTACAGCCCATGTTTCACTGCCATGTAGCATGGCTGATATATATGTGTGTATATACAAAGCAATTAGTACTTTTAGTACTTTTGAAACAACCCTGCATTCCTTTGTTCCTTTGTTTCAGTTTGTGATCATGCTAAACTCAATAGAGCCAAAAGCATTTATTAAACATTTATTGGAAAAGTAGGTCACTAACGCTATTCAACTACATAATTTATTTCATGAAAAGGATTATAATTAATGATAAACTCTATACACAAAACATTTGTGTTGTACATTTTCATCAATTTCAACACAAACAATATTCAAGTTAACCCGCCATAGAAAAAAAACCTTTTGTTAAAACTAGCTGTTTTTAAAATCTAGTTCTTTGATATTAAAACAAGGTATGGATGCATGTGTGTGCCTGTGCATTAGCATGCATGTATGAATGAGTGTAAGTGTGTCTGTGTGAGTGTGTGTGTGTGTGTGTGTGTAGGGCATTGAAGAAAAGAGCTTCCTTGTTTGCGTTCTCAATTCACACTCTAACCAGTTGAAACTCTGTTTCAGTTTATTTCTGATCTCGACAAAAATGTTGGCACTCCGTCGCTTACGACATTGAGGGTTCCAGTTGATCCGATCAACAGAACAGCCTGCTCGTGAAATTAACGTGCAAGTGGCTGAGTACTCCACAGACACATATACCCTTAACATAGTTCTCGGGGGTATTCAGCGTGACACGGTGTGACAAGGCTGACCCTTTGAATTACAGGCACAGCAGAAACAGGAAGTAAGAGTGAGAGAAAGTTGTGGTGAAAGAGTACAGCAGGGTTTGCCACCATCCCCTGCTGGAGCCTCATGGATGAGGATAGCTGTGTGAAAAAGTGTCACACCCTAGCAGTTGAGGGAATCTGTGGAAGAGATAGACCCAGGAAGAC
>NC_069001.1:8744413-8745970 GCF_001194135.2 Octopus bimaculoides | reverse complement strand
GTATGTTGGCTGCTCAAGAGTGGGCAGCAAAAAAAACTATTTGTATATGCTCCACAGGGGAAAACAAGGAACATTGTTTACAACGAGGTGTTATAATCACAACAGCAAGAAAGTATGTACCTGATCACCTTCTTTTACGAAACTTCATTGACTTTCATATATTTATATTGATATACATATATATACGTGTGTTTGGGTGCGTGTGTGTATATACATCTCTATATATAAAGATGATGCGTAGTCTAGACGGCGTTTTTAGATTTCATTATTCTCTTTAATCCGGGCAACGCCGGGTATTTCTGCTAGTATATATATATATTTATGTGTGATGGGTTTCTTTCAGTTTCCATCTCACCAATTATACAGGCTTTGGTTGGTCTGGAGTTATAGTAGAATACCCTTGTCCTAGCTGCAACACTGTGGGACTGAACCTAAAACCATGTGCTTGGGAAGCTAACTTCCCAGCCACATTTTTTGGGAATGAACCCGGAACCATGTGGCTGGTAAGCAAGCTACTTACCACACAGCCACTCCTACGCCTATAATATGTATATATATTACAGGCTTCCATTCAGTTTCCATCTACTAAACTACCCACTCACAAGGCATTGGTGGAACCAGGGCTATTGCAGAAGACACTTGCCTGAGATGCTGTGTAAAGGAACCAAATTGAATACCACATGGTTACAAAGTGAGATTCTTTACCACTCATTCATGCTTGTGCCTACAATATCGTGAATTATTTCAACACTTACTAAAACATCTGTGCATATGTTGGTGAAAAGTCTAGGCAGACATAAGAGATAGAACGTATGTTTTTACAGATATCTTTTGTTTCGTAGAAAAAAAATCGATTTCTCTCAGGTCAATTATGTCTAGTTTTGTATGTGATATCGTCAATGTAGGTCTGTTTAGAATACCCATACTCATTGGATTATGAAATAACAAACATAACTAACCTACATTACATGCTGGGGTGTGAGTGTGTGTGTATGAAAATATGCATGTGTGTGTGTGTGTGTGTGGGTGTGTTTGTACATGCTTCAACTATCAAATCTAATACAAGCAGATGTTTCTCATGCTCCATTTCTTTTAAATGAAAGATTATGACTTATCTATCTAGAAGTATATACACTAAATGTATGCATATAATTTTATATATTAGCATACATGTATAGGCATACATGTATAGGCATACATGCATAATACACACACACACACATGGACAGTAGAAATGATACTGCTGCTGGTGCCACATGAAAAAACGCATGTGCTGGTGTCAAATAAAAAGCATTAGTGCTGGTGTCACAGAAAGCAAAGGCGGTGAGCTGGCAGAAACGTTAGCATGCTGGGCGAAATGCTTAGCGGTATTCCGTCTGCCGCTACATTCTGAGTTCAAATTCCGCCGAGGTCGACTTTGTCTTTCATCCTTTCGGGGTCGATTGAATAAGTACCAGTTATGCACTGGTGTCGCTATAATAGACTTAATCCGTTTGTCTGTCCTTGTTTGTCCCCTCTATGTTTAGCCCCTTGTGGGCAATAAAGAAATAAAAAAGA
>NC_069001.1:8738449-8744235 GCF_001194135.2 Octopus bimaculoides | reverse complement strand
CTGGGACACTTACATCTATACTACTGAGAGTTTGCATATTTATTCTTTATATGTTCTGGAAGATTCAAATGCAAAATATGCTGATCACTGTTGTTTATGTCACAGTACAACTCCCTCTTTCAATGTCAATGTGCTTATAACACACTTGGATTATTGGTGCAAGGGATTCTAGGACACCAGTGCTTCAGCATGTTGTGTTTTGTCAGCCAGAAGTACTCAAGGCTTTAAACCTAAAGAAAACTTGGTTTTATTTATAAGTTCAATGAACAAAATTGTTTGCTAATCAATGCTTATATCTGCCAACTGATAAATCAATATTTGTGCCATGCACAGTGAGATCTGAGACGATGATTTACATATTTTATTTGCATAATATATACTCTTTCACTCTTTTTTACTTGTTTCAGTCATTTGACTGCGGCCATGCTGGAGCACTGCCTTTAGTCGAGCAAGTTGACCCCAAGACTTACTCTTTGGAAGCCTAGTACCTATTCTATCGGTCTCTTTGCCGAACCGCTAAGTTATGGGGACGTAAACACACCACCATCGGTTGTCAAGCAGTGCTGGGGGGACAAACACAGACACACAAACATATACACACACATACTTATATGTATATATATATACATATATACGACGGGCTTCTTTCAGTTTCCGTCTACCAAATCCACTCACAAGGCTTTGGTCGGCCCGAGGCTATAGTGGAAGACACTGGCCCAAGGTGCCATGCAGTGGGAATGAACCCAGAATCATGTGGTTGGTAAGCAAGCTACTTACCACACAGCCACTCCTGCGCCTTATATATAATGTATTTTTTTTTTATTTTGAAGTGGTGAAGCATGATTTTAGGAAAATTTATCTATTAATTTTAGTAGATTGAGTACTGATAAAACACCGAGTTCCAACAACATAGTAAAAAGACAAGATGGTCACAGCTTGATTGTAGGCCTGTTTAATCATGACTGACTCATGTGCTGCTAAACACTGGCATCTAAAAATTGCTGTAGCTACATAAGCTGCAGAATGTTGGAGAGAGTAGTGGGTAGTGCTTTTGTTTTTGTCTTGACTTTATTCCTGAAATGACAGAATAATAAGATATCTAAAGTTAGAGACAGAACAATTATACAGAGATATATGAAGTGATACTGAAAACTTCCTGGCTTTAAGAGTATTGCGAAAGGCCTGGCTGGAGGCCCAACTTTTCCGAGTTCTTTTACAGGGCTTAGAAAAACTGAAAGACTGCTGCAATAAATGTGTGAATCTGAGAGGGGAACTTTTCAGCACCCCTTTGTATATAACACATAGAAATAGCTGTGTGGTTAAGAAGTTCATTTGTTAACCTTGTGGCTTCAGGTGCACTCTCACCATGTGGTACCTTCTACAGTAGCTTTGGGTCCACCAAAGCTAATGAGTGCTTTGGTGGATTTGGTAGACAAAAACTGAAAGAAGCCTGTCATATATATATATATATATATATTCTTTCTTTCTCGCCCTTTCAAAGCCAGGCACATGGGCCCGGTTTCCCGGTTTCTATGGCGTTCCCTGTCTTCCGTTAAAATGTGTCCAGCCTTTATTTTGTAGTCACTAATCCTTTCTCTTATAGGCACAAGGCCTGAAATTTAGGAGAAGGAGATGAGTCGATTACATCAACCCCAGTGCACCACTGGTATTTATTTTATCAACCTCAAAGGAATGAAGGGTAAAGTCGACCTCAGTGGAATTTGAACTCAGAACGTAAGGACAGAAAAAATGCTGCTAAGCATTTTGCTCAGCATGCTAATAATTCTGCCAGCTCACTGCCTTTCTGTAGTCACTAAGCAATAGCTTATGTCAATTACTAGATTTTTCACTAAAACGAGACATATTATTGACAATTACCAGCCCATCCTGTTTCATAACAAGAATGAAGTTTATCTGGTTTGCATGTTTACCTGACTTGAATATGAATAAATGGTTGGTCTCATGAAGATCCTGTTGCTGATGGTTAGCTCATTTTGTCACAGAAATAAAAAAAAAACCTTGATTCATGCTCATTTCTCAAACCATTTCCACAGGCAGCAAGTACACAGGAACAGCCATTAAGGTGTTATTCAACATACTCATACTTGGTGAGATAGTGATGTCACTGCAGCAGAAATATTAAGACCGATCCTTCTGGTGATGTAAAGCACTCATGGCAGTGTCACATAAAAGTGCCTGTGCGGTGACACGTAAAAGCATTCGCAATAAGGCAGACGTTCACCACTTATTCAACTTACTCCCAAGTGTGCTATATTCAACAAAGCATCAGAATGTAGGATCTGGTGCCAGTCATGCTTCTCCACAGTTCAAAGATTTGAGCAAAGTCGACTCCAACATCGAGACCAACTTTGTGCAAGTATGAAGGCACGCTGGCAAAATGCTGCTCCTCTAAATTTAACCTTATGAGCATTACAAAATATCTTTTTTAATGTTAAAATACCATAATAAAAAACATGAAAACCAGACCATGCTTTAACTTTATTCAACTGATATATATATATATGTGTGTATATATATATATATATATATATATATATATATATATATATATATATATATATACCATATATACCATACACACATATATACAAACAGACAGACAGACAGACACACACACACACACACACACACACACATATGATATATTCATGTATAATGGTTTCAATAATAGGAGAGTAAAAGTCAACAAGAGTAGATTGTGTGAATTTAGAGTTAGGTTTGTCACGTAGGTTGTTGAACCAATTTATTACTGAAGAACTGTTTTTCCAGAGCGGAAGGTTAGTTGACTGTGTAATTCTATCATGAGTTGCATTAACTATGACCTTTGTGATTCTGGCTAATTCACTTTCAGTAGAATTAATGAGCCTGCATTTTAGAGTCAGTTAAGAAATTAGGCTTATGGTCTTTTAAAGTAATGTAGTATGGCCTAGCTGCTAAACATTGTATTCTATCATTTATCTAAGTGGCCAAAGCTAACTGTTTTGTTTTCTTGTTAATGAAATTGCATGTTTTAGGATTAGCTTTGTTATGTGTCTTTGGCATATTACTAGAAAAATGAATGTTTAAAATATTCAATAAGACAAAAAATATATTCAGCAAAGCAGCTTCTATCTAAAACAATGCCCTTAAAGTATGCAAGCTTAAAGAAAAGTTACAACACATTCTCTGATACACACAAACAAGTAACAAACAAAATACAATCAGAAAACACACTTACCTGGTTCAACCTACACTTTAGCATAACTGTAACAACAAATGTGGCATAAACTTTTCTATCACCAATTACCAAACACTTCCCAGCTAAACATGAATATCACAAACTATTTAATAGGAAAAATGCAGAAGTTATCTACAGCAGTACAAAAGTATAAAGTACAAATACTAAATGACAAATACTAAATGAATCATTATTCCAAGCATATATGCGGCTGCAGAGTTGCAGTGTCATGCTTGAATGAATTCATTGCTAATTTTGTCCCAATTTAGACTTAATTTTTTGAAAATTGAAAATGATCAAATTAGACATTAGTGTAAGAGAAAATTGACTTGGAATCCAACAGAGGAAAGAATATTGATTGTTAAACACCAAAATTATCCAGATATTTTATTAACAACCTCAATTATAATCAGATTCTTAAGAAAGTAACAGTCACCTGACTATGTTTCAGATCCTCTCAACTTCAACAACAACCAGATTTTATTCTTAAAGACGATCCAACTATACAAAATATAATGTGTGTGTGTGTGTGTGTGTGTGTATATATTTGCAATGTAATAATTTCAAACTGGCAGGGAGACGAAAACGAGAAATCATAAATTACTCATTTTACCCAGGTTACTTATTTTGCTGCCTCCTCACCACCGTCACCAGCAACCTTGTGTCGTTCTTTTATTCTTTTATTTGTTTCAGTGATTTGATTGCAGCCATGCTGGAGCACTGCCTTTTAGTCAAAGAAATTGACCCCAGGACTTATTCTTTGTAAGCCTATAGGTCTTTTTTGCCAGACCGCTAAGTTATGGGGAGGGCGTGAACACACCAACATCAGTTGTCAAGCGATGGTTGTGTGACAAACACAAGCACACAAACATACACACACAATATATAAACACACACAGACACACACACACACACATATATATATATATATATATATATATATACGACGGGCTTCTTTCAGTTTCCGTCTACCAAATCCACTCACAAGGCTTTGGTCGGCCCGAAGTTTTTGTAAAAGACACTTGCCCAAGGTGCAATGCAGTGGGACTGAACCCGGAACCATGTGGTTGGTAAGCAAGCTACTTACCACGCCGTCACTCCTGCGTCGATAAATTACGTAGCAGGAAAACATCGAAAATCAACAAAGATTTACTGAGAGTAAAAGATTGTTATTGCTAAGTACACATTTACATTACTGACATTGTTTATCAATCTAAATTCTTTAATCTTTTAGAATAAGTCATATTTAACTTGATTAGTTTACAAAATTTAAAATAGGACAATGGAGTTATCTCCCTTTTCATTGAAATCTCGATGTTTGTTTAACGGTGAGAGTACTTGTCTTTGCTGTCGATGATTCTTTGTTGATTCTAGAGATCCTCTCACTACAAGGTTCATTCAGGATATTCAACTCCCAGTTTAAGCGTTACTCAGTACTAAATGCTGGTGTTAAGTGTTACTCATTACTAAATGCTGGTGTATATACGATGATTATATATTGTTATAGGATTTCGTTAAAAGCTATAGGTGACTTAGATTCAAAGAAGTTTGTGTTATAAAGTGTGGTGCTCCTGTTGGGATGGGATGTGTGATATGTATAATTTTTTCCAGGGTTGTAGATATGTATAGTTGTGTTTGTTGATCTGTTTTCTTTCTGTATTGGTTAAGGTCGTGGCGTGTTTTATGTTAGAGTGCGGTGTGTAATGTGTGTGTGTGTACAATATGTGTGAAGAGATATATGTTGGGGTGGTGGGAGACAGTCTATTTTGTGGGTGTCCACCTTGTAGGGGGATATGGGTGCATTGGTGTGTGCTTTGGTCAAACTCTTTGTTGGGCCCAAGGGTATTGGTGGAAGGTTGAGGTTGGGACCTGTGGTTACAGTCATGGTGGGGCATGCAGGTATGATAGGATGTACTTCCTTTCATGTGGGTCAGGATTAAACACTTCACTCCTGCTATTCAGGTAAATATCTGGACGTTGGGTACCCTTCAAAATTTGCACTCTTCTTAGCCAGGCCCAACCTGCACTTCCTGCTGCCATTGAAGTACTGTTTGCATTTCGACAGGATCTTCCACTCTGTGCTGTACTCTGTGGTACTTTCTTTCAAAAGCCAAACATGCTTGACTAGGGTTGTGGTATTGTGTCACTCCAGGATGTTGAAGGAGGACTTGTGGTTATTAAAGTGGATTCTGAAGGGGCCTTCTGTTGTCCCTACATACTTCTGCTCGTTCAGTTGCCCATTGGGTCCTGCGGCTGTTACCTCTGCTTTGTATACAACTGCCTTGGGTGTAGGCCTACCTACTAAAATCTTTTTTACACTAGGTGGTACCCGGCCTTGACCTTCCACTAATACCTTCAGGCCTGGCAAAGAGTTTGACCAGAGCACATACCGTTACAACCATGTACACACATACAAAGATTATATAACACTCCATTGTATTCCTTGCACGAAACTGATAGGTAAGATCAGCCATGATGGATATATAATACTGTACATTTCAGATAATATATATATATATATATATATATATATATATATATATATATA
>NC_069001.1:8733422-8737978 GCF_001194135.2 Octopus bimaculoides | reverse complement strand
TATATATATATATATATATATATATATATATATATATATATATATATATATATATATATATATATTATATAGAAAGATAGAAATTTAGTTATGTGTAAAGTAACCTCCTAAGGGATATTAAATATCCAAAGAATTTACTGTTTTTTTTTTACCTATATAAATAACAATGTTATGAACAACAAATAACAACAAATAGGCAAATAAATAAAATAAACATATAGTTTATCAATATATAAATATAAATTAGAAGTAGAAACCAAAATAATGAATTGAACAAATTAAATGATTTAATCATTAAATGATAAATTCAATTCAATTTTACTATTTTATACAAAATGACACATCTAGTAAATTACAGCTGTTTCCATACCATTGAAAAAACAGGTTTTTCAAGAATAATAAAATACCATTTTAAATACTAGATGTGTCGTTTGTATAAAATGATAAAATTGAATTGAATTTATCAAACAATATTTAATTGTACAACTTATTATTTTGGTTTCCATTTGTAATTTATATATACAGGTGCATGAGTGGTGATGTGGTAAGTAACTTGCTTTCCAACCACATGGTTCTGGGTTCAGTCCCCCTGCATGGTACCTTGGGCAAGTATCTTCTACGATAGCCTCGGGTCAACCAAACCCTTGTGAGTGGATTTGGTAGAAGGAAATTATTCATTTACTTGTTTCGGTCATTTGATTGTGGCCATGCTGGAGCACCGCGTTTAGTTGAGCAAATCGGCCCCAGGACTTATTCTTTGTAAGCCTAGTACTTATTCTATTGGTTTCTTTTGCTGAACTACAAAGTTACGGGGATGTAAACACACCAGCATTGGTTGTCAAGCGATGTTGGGGGGACAAACACAGACACACACACACACTCACTATGGTTGGGAAGCATCTATATATTGTATACATTATGTGTGTGTGTGTGTGTGTCCTTTATCTTTTACTGATTTCAGTCATTGGAGTGTGGCCATGCTGGGGCAATGCCTTGAAGGGCTTAGTAGTCAAACAAACTGATTCCAGTTCTTATTTTCGCAGGAAATTGGGAACAATGTCGCTTGTATGATGGTGATGCTCATTTACAATCATCATGATATCAAGTCAAACACACACTCATACATAGAAGTATATAGACACTAGTTATAAATATATTATGCACATACATATATATATATAATGCAGGTACACATATATTATGTATATAATATATATACACATATATTATGTGTATATACAAATGTATATATACATATTCTGTGTATATATACATATATTATGTATATAAACTGATCAATCAGTGAGTAGAGCCAAAGAATGCTATGGTAGTTAATCCAGTCATTGGAAAGGAATGTTGTTGTTGTTCACAAAATCTTCGATATATGTTGTTGTTGTTGACACTCCGTTGCTTACGACGTCGAGTGATCCAGTTGATCCGATCAATGGAACAGCCTGCTCGTGAAATTAACGTGCAAGTGGCTGAGCACTCCACAGACACGTGCACCCTTAACGTAGTTCTCGGAGATATTCAGTGTGACAAGGCTGACCCTTTGAATTACAGGCACAACAGAAACAGGAAGAAAGAGTGAGAGAAAGTTGTGGTGGAAGAGTACAGCAGGGTTCGCCACCATCCCCTGCCGGAGCCTCGTGGAGCTTTAGGTGTTTTCACTCAATAAACACTCACAACGCCCTGTCTGGGAATCGAAACCGCGATCCTATGACCGCGAGTCTGCTGCTCTAACCACTGGGCCATTGCGCCTCCACCTTCGATATTATATAACGTTTTACAAAATTAACAAGTCAATACTTGCATGCTGTTTCATTGTGTGAATTTTCTCATTGAAATTCACTCAAATGATCGGAAATTTGAGAGACATTATATGGTTATTTGTTATGTTAGAAGCAACAGCGAAATCTCAGTGAAGCTTTGTTATGGTCATAAAGAAAAGGTAATCCTAGATACACTATGTTCGTTCACTGGTCACAGTGGAAAAACCTTTGATCATAGGAAGTGCTTTTTAGTTCAGGCATTTTGCGATAGCCATTATGTAGTCGTTTGACATGCTAAAAATAGTATTCCTAATCCCTGAGTATCTCCATTCTTATGGGCTTGTAAGTGCTGGTGCCATGTAAAAAGCACCCAGTACAACCTGTTGGTGTTAAGAAGGGCATTCAGCCATAGAAACCATGCCATAACCGACATGGGACCTGAACAGCCCTTCAGCTGATCAGCTTCTGGCAAACCGTCCAACCCATGCCAGCATTGAAAATGGACATTAAATGATGATGTTGATGATGATGAAGATGAATTATCTTATAGCTTTGAGATTTTAGTGATATAATTGTTTATTTTTAGAATGGCATTGTAGGATAGGTGTAAGAGGCTGGATTTAGTCAGTTTGACTGTAAAACAGGTAAAATATTTTGGGTCTGATATGGTCAGTTTAAATGCTAAAGGTCATTTTTACAAATCCAAAGGTTTTACAATCGTCATCTCCGATATTTAAAACGTAATCAAAAAGATTACGATTTTCGGCGAAATAATTACTGTACTATTTTATGGGATTGTTCAATATAATATTAAATTACATTTTTTTTTTTAGATAAAATAATAGAAATAATAATATTTTCTGTTTTTACATAAAATACTGAAAAATATTCAGTTTTATTTTTGGTATTATGTAGTCAAGAGTACATCTGTGCCTAGGGACCCGGATGATTCCATGTGGAGCCCTTTTTAATTATAGGCTTGTCCGTCTCGCTAGGGGTGACTGATAAGCATTGAACAACGAATCTCCCGCCAATTTTACATCAATTACAAAATACATCACAACGCGGTGCCTATTTTAAAAGACGGTGAGTTTCTTCGGCTATTAAAGAATAAAAAAGTTGTTTAGCCTCACGTCAGACACTGAACTTGTAGATCGATTAATCAAAAGCATCCCAATTGCAGTCATTCGTTTCTTTTTCATAGGGGGAGGGACGAGCGAAAAGGAAGAAGAAAATAATTCGAAACAAAGAAAACAAAGAGAGGAATAGAGCAAGGTAGAGAATGATGAAAGGTAGATATTTGGAGGAAGAGATGAAAAGTAATTTGGGAGAGATTAAGCGGAGGGGAGAAAACACGGAGCGAGTGAAGAGGAAAGAAAATGAATTGTACAGGGTGTTCACAAGGTCTGGGTACATGGAGTAAATAAAATCATAACATAAACAATTAAATACAAGAAATAATAATTTCTTAAAGTATGCGTTAATCCCCATCTACCCAGACTTTGTGCACACCCTGTATATATGAAGAGGGTGTGAGGAGAAAAATAGTTGAAGTGAGCGAGAAGGAAGTGACACTTAACTAAAGAGAAAGAGAGAGAGAGAAAATATGATTTGAGAAAGAAATGAAACTGTGTGTGAGAGAGAAAGAGACAAGTGACAGAAATTTACGGAAGTGAGTGCTACAAAGATATTTCGTATTTGTGTTTCGTTTGTAAGATTCTTTATGCGAATTGAAAAAAGAAAACGAATGACTGTTTAACCAACAAGTTAAACAACTGATTGATTGGTTAGTTGGATGGATATCTAACCGACTAATAATAATAATAAAGGAGGAGATTTAAACCGGTGCGTGTGTTATTAATATTGGCGTGATGTCTCTTTTGAGACAACAAAATAAAGATAGACAGAAAATATGAATGAAATAGACGGAGTGCAGGTCGGCACGGAGGGTAAAGAGAAAGTTTGTGATTTGTCAAAAACACTGGCGGAGTATGAGGTGGTCAACAGAGAGAGAAAGAGAGAGAGGAAAAGACAGAGAGGTGAGAGTGGAAGAGAGAGGGTGGAGGAGACTGAAAAAGAAATAGAAAGATTAAAACTGAAAGGGATTGAGACAGTGCGTGAGTGAGAGAGAGAGAGAGAGAGAGAGAGAGAAACAATGAATTACTGGGTAAATGAGAAAAATTCAGTGATCGAAGCCAAAGTATTTGCCGATCGCTAATTGGCTGGTTTGTGAGGGAGGGAAGAGGTGAGAATGAAAGTTATTAAAACTTTTGATTGTATACTTTTTAGTGAAAAAAAGGAAGAAGAAGAAAAGTGTCTTCTCTCTTTGTTTCTTTCTCTTCCTTTTCCTATCTCTCGTTCCCTCTTTCTCCCTTCTCTTTCCCTTTTCTCCCCCCCCCCTCACCTAACAACTGAAAGTGAGGCTGGTTTTTGAGGTATAAAATGTTGCCAACTCTTCAACTTTATTAAAACTTTCTGTCAGGTGTCTGTTGTTGTATAATTCATTTCATTCAACACTCAAACGGACCCACTGCTATCTTTCGCCCAAGCACATCTTTATCCACCTTTCGTATTTTAAAGAAGATACCAATTCTGGTTTTTTTTTAAACAATAACTTCATCGTGAAAACTCCATTAATTTTTTAAGGATCAAAACACAAAAAAGGTAAGTTTTGTTGCGATCACTTTTTATTCTTGTTTTCGGGAAGCAAAATAGTGTCCCTGTTGAATAGAGTCGGAAATTATGTATCGCGTGTTTTTTATCCCTATAGATTACAATTCTGTC
>NC_069001.1:8724223-8732709 GCF_001194135.2 Octopus bimaculoides | reverse complement strand
TTACTTCCTGAAGTGCTAAAGCTATCGGGGAAGTACGTTAAGATAAAACTTGTAGTGTTCCTTCGGGAAAAGATATATTGTAAATTTATCATCTATACTTTTTGCCTTCACAAATCATAACCTAGTCGATTTTCTTCAAACAAAAAACAATGTTTGGCTGATGTAACTTTAGGCAGGATGATGTAAGCCAGACTGGATGGTTACGGTTGGAATGCTTTCGATTATAATTCTGCTTGCTTGATCAGTAGTGGCTGACTGAACGTCCAAACGATTTTCTAAAACCTGCTGGGAGACTACGTACGTGATCCTTCAAATTACTAGAAATAGCAGCTAAATCCTTTTTTTTTTTTTTTTTTTACATCACATTCTATTATTTTCAAAGTTTACGTTGAATAATGTAGTGCTACATTTATACACTGTTTGGTTAAAAGATGTGATGCTTACAGCTATCAACTTTTTTTTTTTTACAATACCCACTATAGTGCTGTCTAATTCTCTGCAAGAATGGCTAAACATTAATAAAACTAGTTGCTAAATTGAAAAAGGTAACGATGTATTAAATAACTTTTTATTTATTATTAGATTTGATCTAGCTAAGATATTTTGTTTGCATCTTTGTTCTTTTGCAACTCCCTTCATTTTGTCTTTATTCTCAAATAATGTTCCCCCCCTTCACTGTTTTATAGTTTTTTCCGCCCGATTTCGATGTACATGTGTGTGTATATATACACATATATGGTGTGCATGTTATGTATGTATAACGCACACACACACACACTCTATCTCTGTCTTTAGCAACACAATCAGCTTATTGTTTATGCTGTATATTTTACTAATTTATCCATTAATTACTTCATTAAAACTTGACCGTTATCCAGATTTTGTGTCTGTGCACCGTTTTTCTTTAATTATATTTTCAACGAAACTTTTTCATACAATTTTGTTTAACTGTTTATGTTGTCTGCTATTCGATATTAATATTTCGTCTAGACCCAGGCCAAAGACCTCTGGTCGACTTGACTAAAGGTCATAGGTATTCCATTAGTATTCATACATTTGATAATGTAGTTATAAATACACTAAGTTGGTGAAAATTAAACTCTGCTATTTCTAGCAGGTCAAATAAACCACGTAGGGACTCCTTCTCGCTCTATAAACTCAAACTCGCGCGTGCGCTGCCTCGCGGGCTTTCTATTTAACCACGAGGAACCCTAATCGAGCAGCGAGGCCCATATAGGCGTTTATTGTAAGGTTATGTAGAAAAGACTATATTATCTGCGATAATGTAGTCTTCCTTATGATAGTCGGAAGGGTGATTCGGTTCGTGAGCAACCACGTATACAGATCGTTATGTTACGCACTTGTCCTACATGTTTGACAAGTCACAAAACGCTTTGTGATGTCAAAGATTTCATTTGAAGTTTTTATTTTATTTCTTTTTCCTGAGTGCCACGTTTGTCATGAAGGAAGGGAAAATATATTAAAAAAAATTATAATAAGTTACTAACATGGTTGTCTTCATCAAACACTTGACATCTTATTATTACTTGGACTTTTTCAAATTCTGTCCCACGGTTGATTTCGCCTTCCATCCTTTCAAGGTCGATAAAATAAGTATCAGTCAGTTACTAGGGCCGATGTAATTGTCTAGGCCCCTCCCTTGTGCCTATAGTGGAACGGATTATTATTCTTTCATTTGTTTCAGTCATTTGACTGCGGCCATGCTGGAGCACTGCCTTTAGTCGAGCAAATCGACCTCAGAGCTTAAATTTTGTAAGCCTAGTACTTATTCTATCGGGCTTTTTTTTGCCAAACCGCTATGTTACGGGGACGTAAACACACCAGCATCGGTTGTCAAACGATGTTGGGGGGACAAACACAGACACACAAACATACACACACACACACACTCACACATATATATACATATACGACGGGCATCTTCCAGTTTCCGTCTACCAAATCCACTCACAAGGTTTTGCTCGGCCCGAGGCTATAGTAGAAGACACTTGCCCAAGGTGCCACGCAGTGGGACTGAACCCAGAATCATGGGGTTGGTAAGCAAGCTACTTACCACACAGCCACTCCTGCGCCTACATAAACTTTTAAAATTATATTTCACTTCAGCTCAGTCTTAATAGAGCAAATCTCTCTACCCGTTGACCAAAGGTGTTCCAGCCGTAGCCATCCTATTTATTTTGCTTATCAGCGACACTACATTGTGCAATGACGAGTTTAAAAACTTCTTGCTCAATCTTGATGTGTGGATTTATGACAAGCTGAGATTTTTTTTTATCACTAAGTTTAGCAATTCTTTGCAGAGAATTACAAACAGCACTATAGTGAGTACTATAATTAAAATTGATGGCTGTAAGCATCCAATATCCCTTTGTCTCGTGTAGCAGAATGATTTGAAGAAATATTTAGGAACTGAATCTGATAAGTGGAGCGTCCACATTGAGAATTTAAAAAACCCTAAAATCCCGCGTTGGGTATTCTGGCAATCTCATATCTTATGTCTTATCTGGTTTTGTTTTCAGACGTAAAGAAGTAGTGTGATTTGAGGAATATTTTGGTTGCTAGGCGAAGTTTTTCGCAAGATTCTGTAAACTTATCCGTCGAATGAACGGTATCCCAATTCGGTCGACTTTATTACACTATCGTCACGCTGATTTTGCGTGTGGAAGATGTTTTATACACGTGTCTCTGAAATGTTCAGTCACTCATTGAGCAGCTGCAATAGTTACCCACCGTCGAAACTAACTCATGATCCCTTGTACTTGTTTATATTTCTTTAGTAGGTTAAAATAACATATTTGTTTACGTGGAAGCACGAGAGCATCCACGTGATCAGCTTTCTGAGACTTATACCGATGGTGATTCATCTCAATGTGAACCAGCTAAGTTTTCGAACTTATTAAAAAGTGTTTGTCGCTGCACTTGCTAGAAATAGCAACCGCATCTGCGTCAACTCACATTCTATTATCTTCAAAGAATTATTACCCTGTGTAGTCCAAAATATACACGTGATGGTCGCAGTTGGAATGTATTCTTGTTCGGCATTTACTCTTTTACTTGTTTCTGTCATTTGACTGCGGCCATGCTGGAGCACCGCCTTTAGTCGAGCAAATCGACCCCAGGACTTATTCTTTGGAAGCCTAGTACTTATTCTATCGGTCTCTTTTGCCGAATCACTAAATTACAGGGAAGTAAACACACCAACATCGGTTGTCAAGCGACGTTGGGGGGACAGACATACATATACACAATGTTTCAGCTGATATACCCTCTAGCCTTCATCAGGTGTCTCAGGGAAATTTCAAACCTAGGTTCTCATTCCTAAGGTATTTTTCGATGTTATTATTATTATTCAGGTCACTGCTTGGAATCGAACTTGGAATCTTGGGGTTAGTAGCCCGCACTCTTAACCACTATGCCGTATGCTCGTGGGTATATGGCATATGTGAGAATAGATACACTTCGTTCACATTTGAAGCGTACAAATATAGTTTGTTTACATTTGCAATCACATTTTAAATCTGCATCAGTTAACCAACTGGGTTTATTGCCTCCTCAGCTCAAAGATTCCCCGTTCTACTCTTTCCCCCTTCTCTCATCATCCTTGATGTACCCAACCTAATCAGGCTCTACACTACTAATCAGTGCATTCGGTCCTTCCTTCACAAAACGTCTGTCTTGTGGAATTCTCTCGTTGTTTATATCTTTTCTCAGTTCCTTAATCAGCGTTGGATTAACCATTTAGCAAAATAAGCGCGTGGTTAGAGCACCAAGTGGGAGAGAGGAGAAACACAGAAATGGTAAATGGAATACAGCACAGAAGAAATCTCTTAAATCTTTCCAAAAATATCTCTGCTAAGTATAGAATCAGATGTGTTATGTAAGATGAATTTTGAGGATTTGTCCAACCCATACCAGCATGGAAAGTGGACATTAAATGGCAATGATGATGATGATGATCAAAGTATGAGAAAACTTTAAAAATATAAATAAAGTGGAAACAAAAATAAATATTTTTCATCTTACTGTTTTGTTTCATTTTTATATTTTGAATTACATATGGGGGCGCCACAATCATCTGAGTACTTAGGGCCTCTGTGGGTCTTAAATTCAGCTCGGTCCTTTATCAGAATGTTTCATTAAAAAAAAAAAAAAGAAATTAATCTTTGCAGATTCTGGTTTAAAACATGAGATCCAAAACCGTATACAATTGTATTTTTAAAGAAAATATTTACAAAAAACGATGCTGCTTGGACAACAACCAGCCAAACGTTGTGTTATTCTGTTTTTACTAAGAAGGAATCGAAAAGAAGTGGGATTGTTGTTTAACTCTAATCCTATCTGATCATGTGGAACATAAGCATAGGTAACATAGGTATTCCAATCATGGCTATATCAGACTTATTATCTGTATATATAATTACTATCTTAAGACCTGTTGAAGATAGTGTGAAACTTCTCAGTTATTTCTAGCAAGTCAGGCAATCTCATAGAGGCTCCTGTCGAAGTTTGCTAAAGTAATTAACTCCATTTAATTGCCTGTCTTCTAATTAAACACAGTATGTGGAAACAATTTACTGGAAGTGTGCGGCAGCCAAAATCTGTTCTATAAAGTTTTGAAAATGATTAATGTGTTTTCGAAAGAATTTGAACATTAAACAAGACTTTTTTTTTAATTCCTGAACTCAAGCAGACCCAAAAGCACTTACCTACTTGTTATAGCCCAATTCCAAATGCCTTATCCATTGTGACTTGTCTTGTTGAGAGCCTTTAGACTGTTTTGACAGAAATTTGACTTTATAAATTTGTTCAGCTTGTTGAATGATTCCATACATTATTTGTGAGAAAATACGTATTGTTCATCTGCTTAATACCATGAAGTATAAGTACCAAAATCAGTTTAGTAATATGAGAATTGTTTAAGATCATTGGTGATTAACTGACCAGCTGTGATAAGATTTTCTTTTTATCAAGTATTGTTATTTAACCAGTAGGCATCTTAGAAGTCAACCCTTTGTCAGCCCTGTGGATCACATATGATATCCAAGACATATTTCCCTGGCATCCGTACATCATATATGATACACATTACCAATTTCTTTTTCAACCACTAGAGTAACAGGAGATGTATGAAAGGAAAGAAAGTTCCTTTTATTTATTTCTCAGAACATACAAAACACAAGCTCAGTATAAGTCTGAAAACAAGCCTGGATGTTTAGAATAAACTTATGAAAATGTTTTGTCCTAAGCTAATAAGCTAAGGTGGAACCTTTCATGAACTAGCTCAAAGAAATCTGCTGAACTTAAACTGTCAGAACTGCTGTTTGATGCCAAGTTTCTTGTGAGCTTTGATACCACAGAATTGTCTGTCTCTTATAACCACTACTTGCTGCCAAAGGCTTTGTCTTCGAAACCCCCAAATAATTTTTAGTTGAATTTATTATTGATCCCTTGCTCAAGAACACCACACAGTCCAGTCTGTGGAATTGAACTTGCTACTTCATGATTATGAGCCCGAATGCCAAAAGGGTTAATCCCAATTCTGTTAATCTTTTTATCCTTTAACTCTTTCACCTTCTCATTAATCTGTCAAATGTAATGTTTATACATTCACTTTATTTTGAATTACTCAGGCATTGTCTCATAGCTTTAAGATTTCAATGATGTGATTGCCTATTTTTAGAATGACATCATTGTGTAGATGTGAGAGATTGGATCTGGCCAGTTTGCATATAAAAAAGCAAAAAAAGAAACAAAAAAAAGAATATTTGGGCTGAATTTGGCTGGTTTAATCTTTTAGCATCCAGATTATTTTAAATGTCATCTTATTTATTCACATTGCTTTGAATTATGAATTTTGTAGCTTCAAGAGTTTGATGTGGTGTGGTAGTTCATTTTTAGAACGACATTGTAGTGTAGGAGCCAGATTTGGCCAGTAATAATATAAAGCAGGTAGAATAATTTGGCTGGTTATGGCTGGTTGAAATGTTAAAGGGATGAAGAGGAAGTTAACAGTTCCAATATGTTTCAAACTATAGTAGAAGACACTTGTCCAAGGTGCCAATGCAGTGGGATTGAACCCAGAACCATGTGTAAATGATTTTTAAAAGAAATGCAAGCTAGATGGAATAATAAACCAACACACAAAATTAGATTGCTTTGATTAAAATGCCAGGGAGTGTTGGGACTGCAAGGGGTTGTGAACTGCTGACTTATGTATTTATTTTTGATTACATTCCAGATACACAATGACTCAACCACGTTCATATCCAGCCACCACGGACAAGACTGTCCTCAACCACTACTTGGAACTTCCTCAAGATAAAAATAATGTCATGTGTGAATATATTTGGATTGACGGTACTGGCGAAGGTCTGCGAAGCAAGTGCCGTACATTGGAAGCAGTCCCGACCCAGCCAAGTGGTATGTTAACAATTTGTTTTTTGTAATCACATTTTACTCCCTCAGGTTTGTGAGTAATAGTATTGTTGATGATGGGTTTTTCCCCGGGGAGCTGGGAGAATCACTATTCTCTGTATGAGGGGCCGCTGAAAAGTGTCTGGCTTTTAAGGGTATCACAAAAGGCCTGGCTAGAGGCCCAACCTTCCAAGTTCTTTTACAGGACCTAGAAAAACTGAAGGATAGCTGCCATAAGTGTGTCAGTCCGAGAGAGGAGTGTGTTGAATAAAATCATAATTAACTGATCCTCCTGTATTTTGTTTTACCAAAGTCAGGAACTTTTCAGCACTCCCTTGTATAAACAAAGAGATAGAAAGAGAAAAGGCTTGTAGCACCAGTCCCGATACTTTTTGATCAGACCTCGTATATATATTTATATATATATATATATTCACTGGGGCAGATTTTTTACAGTCAAATGATGCTCTTCCTGTCACCAACACTCACCTATTTCCAAGAAAGGCTATAGTTCCACTGTGGCTGGATGTACTTTCATAGAAGATCAGAAATGAACAGACTTGTATGATGGTGACACTTCTTTACAACTACCATGTGAGGTCAGCAAGGAGACACAAAGGTAGACGCAAAGTGGTGAAAGATGATCGCTGTATTGGAGACAACCTGCCTGACCCATGAGAGTGTGGAAAAAGTAGTTGTAAAAATGAGATATATAATAAGTTACTGCTCACTTGGCAATTTATTTTTACAGTCCACCTCTCTTCTGAGTAAACTTATATTTTGAGAAGTCTTATTGATTTGGTGTCCTAGTTTAAAATCGTATGTTTTTATTTATTCTATCATTGATTATTTGTATCAACTTTCAGATATTTTTTTTTATATAAATATTTAGCGTATAATGTACATAGTTTCTTGATTTGTTCTTGTACCGATTTTAAAATATTGATTGTTCTTTAGTTCTAGGTCATTCGAAGTTATTCTGCCTTTTTTAACAGTGTCTTATAGTACTACATTATCCTATGCCTTCTTCGGAGACAGTTGGGTTTGACTTAGGGGAAATTTGACTAGTTTCTAACAAGTTTAGTCATCGCGTAAATGCTCTCATTGTAATTTACTAAAAACAATTCTTGAGGTTTGTCTGTTGGAGGAGTGCAAAACTAGGACAAATCTCTACTGCCTACACTCCTAATGACAGAGGTCAAATGGACAAATGTTGAAGACTGCTTGTATTCTGATTATAGTTAGGTTCTTACTCAAGTTATTTAATCTGAGTAAGGACCTAACTAAACAAAATCTTTTCTTTACAATTTAATTTTGGATAATATTGCAACTGGTGCTGGTGCCACATAAAATGCACTAGTGATGGTATCATGTAAAAAGCACCCAGTACAATTCTGTAACATGGTTTGCACTAGGCAGAGCATCCATCTGTAGAAACCATACCAAAACAGACAATAAAGTCTGGTGCAACTCTCTGGCTTGTCAGCTTCTGTCAAACTGTCCAACACATGCCAGCACGGAAAACAGATATTAGATGACAATTGTTTTTTTTTTTCTTTTGTCCTTCAGTTAGATTTTCTATTCCAAAATATTTAGTTTTATAATTCTAATTTAATCCTTTTGATTGCAACCCACCAGACACAACCTTCATCATTTTCATCATTTAATGTCTTGTTTTCCATACTGGCATGGGTTTGATAGTTTGGCAAAAAGCTCTACTGTCTGCGTTGGCATGGTTTCTACAACTGGATGCCCTTCTTGTCACCACCCACTTTACAAAATGTCCTCTATGGCGGTGGCATGGGTTTGATGGTTGAACAGTTTGACTGGTAAGCTGGAGAGCTGTGCCAGGTTCTAATCTGATTCAAAGCTACAACTTTCCATCATAATTTTATGGAAGAACCTTTTCCTAACTTGGATTCCAAACACTAACTTGACAATATCTAAAATGAGTTGTTTGCTTTATAACCTTCAATTTCTTTATTTTATAAAAATTAAGGCATTAAAGATATCGTCAAAAAAAATAGTTCTGAGCTTAGTGTGGTTTTTAT
>NC_069001.1:8714983-8723891 GCF_001194135.2 Octopus bimaculoides | reverse complement strand
ACAAGAAACAGTTGTGCTAAAATGTGAAGGCGCATGACTCAGTGGTTAGTGTCAAGCTCACAATCATGAGGTAGTGAGTTCAATTCCTGGACTGGGTTGTATGTTGCGTTCTTGAGCAAGACGCCTTATTTCACATTGCTCCACTTCACTCAGCTGTAGAAATGAGTTGCAGCCTCACAGGTGCCAAGCTGTATCATTGGCTCCTTTGCTTTTCCCTTGGATAACATTGGTGGCGTGAAAAGGGGATTCTGGTATGCATGGGTGACTGCTATCTTCCATAAACAGCGTTGCCCGGACTTGTGCCTTGGAGGGTAACTTTCTAGGTGCAATCCCACGGTCATTCATAATTGAAAATTTGAGTATGTTACAGGGAAAAATTGATGATAAAAAACTAATGATAGTTTTGAATTAACTTGGAAAGTGACTCACCATTTAGCATCATGAACTAGTATCTTATAATTAGGCTAATTTAATTTTCTATTCTGTACAGGGTTGGTAGAATTCATGGTCTGTAAGTTGTGGTTTCAGAGAGATTTGGTTACTTCAAGCAGGTCAAACAACCATTTCTAGAAGCTTCCTTGTTATAACTAAATCAAGCATATTAGTCATAGATGCAAACAGTACTGTAGCAGATATGGACTTCTGAGTTAGTTGTCTGAAATAAGCAGTTTCTGGGTGTAATCCTTTAGAGTATCTGCTAGTTGACAGCTAGGTGAATAACTAGAATTGGCCGCCCAGTGTAGACCAGGTTCTATAGACAGGAGCTGAATGCTGCCATTGATCTATGAGGGGGTGCTGAAAAGTTCCTGGGTATCACGAAAGGCCTAGATGGAAGCCCAACCTTCCGAGTTCATTTACAGGGTTTAGTAAAACTGAAGGACCGTTGCAATGAGTGTGTGAATCTGAGAGGCGAATAAATTGATAATTAACAGATCCTCCTGTATTTTCCTTTACCCAAAGTCAGGAACTTTTCAGCACCCTCTTGTATTTATACAAACATCACTCTATAACTAAATCAACATTTTCATGACTATGGCTTACCAGCAGAATTACCCAGTATTATCCTGGTGCTAATTGTTTAATTTAAATGACTTGTTTAATTTAAATGACTTGGCTTAGAGTACATAGTAATTCTTGTGTATCAAGATGAAAGAATATATAAATGCTTTAGTAATTTTACATTATACAATTTAATCCTTTCACTGATACTTTCAGATTGTGTCTATGCAAAACTTGATAAATAAATAAATAAATGAAATGTAATGATCATAAGCATATTATTAAATGAGATGTTACTCAGTTTGCAAAAAAACATGAGGAAAAGCCATTGTATCGTCTGGTTTTTGTCTTTTAATGATATTCTATATATCCTGTATGTTTATTTATATTAGCCCTTGTGGCCAATAAAAGAATAAGTTATTATTATTATTATGGTGGTACCCTGGCAGAATTGTTAGCACACCTGACGAAATGCATAGCAGTTTTCATCTGTCTTTGTGTTCAGAGTTCAAATACCCCTAAGGTCAACTTTGCTTTTCATTCTTCCAGGATCAATCAAGTAAATACCAGTTGAGCACTGGGTGTCAATGTAATCGACTAGCCTCCACCTCTCCCAAAATCTTAGGCCTTGTGCTTATAGTTGATTGGATTGCTATTATTGTTATTGTTATTATTTTTATTTCAGAAACCAATAAAAGATGTACATGTGTGAGTGTAATGGAGGCAGTGAAAGAGCAGCACCCATGGTTTGGAATGGAACAAGAATACACATTGCTGGATTTTGATGGTTATCCTTTTGGATGGCCTAAAAATGGTTTTCCAGGCCCACAAGGTAAGTTTATGAATTTTTTTATTTTTTCCTTCAGTTAGCAATCTGAAGCAACACGAAAAATACCTCATATATGGAAGTAAATCATTCAAGATATTATTATTATTATTATTATTATTATTATTATTATTACTATTGAGTTGACAGAATTGTTAGAATGTTGGACAAAATATCTTGTCCCTTTTCTTTAATCTGGCTTTTTATGTATGGCCTGAGTGGAGGCGCAATGGCCCAGTGGTTAGGGCAGCGGACTGACGGTCATGGGATCGCGGTTTCGAATCCCAGACCGGGCGTTGTGAGTGTTTATTGAGCGAAAGCACCTAAAGCTCCACGAGGCTCCAGCAGGGGATATATTGTTTATGGGAGATATAAAACATACGCAGCCTCTGTTACTCAGTGTCGGTTAGAAACCACATGGAAGCATATGTGCATACTGTTAAGTTTCATTTGTGTGGATCTGGTATGGGTGCTCCTTTGTGCAGTTCCAGCATAGACGCTCGCCCTGTGTGGATCTGGCATGAGTGCTTCCCTGCATGGATCTGGTACAGGCACTCCCCCACCCATGCAGCTGAAGTATTGGTCAGCCTGAGGTTATAGTTGAAGATACTTGTCCTTTGTGCCACTAATTGGGATTGAACCCAAAATCATGTGGTTTTCCTGCCCTTAAATGTCTTGCTAAATTCTATTGCATGTCTTGTATTTCTTCAGGTCCTTACTACTGTGGTGTTGGTGCTAACAAAGTGTTTGGTCGTGACATTGTGGAAGCCCATTACAAGGCCTGTCTTTATGCTGGAATAAAGATTTGTGGCTGTAATGCTGAAGTTATGCCTGCTCAGGTGAGAATCATACCTGTCATCATCATTTAACATCTGTTTTCCATGTTGGCATGGGTTGTATGGTTTAACAGCAGCTAACCAGCTGGAGAGCTGCATCAGGCTCCAATTGCCTGCTTTGGCAGAGTCTCTACTGCTGGACACCCTTCTTAATGCCAACCATTTCACAGAGAGTACTAGGTGATTTTTTTTCATGGCTCCAGCACCAGTGTTTTGTATGTGGCATTGGCATTTGGTGCTGCCATGGTGCTTTTTTACATGGCTCCAGCACGGATGCTTTTTGCGTGGCTCCAGCATGGGAGGCCCTCATGTGGCTCCAACATTGTACCGAAACAGGTACTGGAGCATAATGCAGTTCTTGGGTCTACTGGATCCTGTTAAACACCCGAGCCATGCCAGCATGGAAGAGGGACATTAAATGGTGGCGATATATTTGGTCAGCTGCACTTTTCATTCTTTCAGGGTTGGTATATTATTGACTACACCTCTCCCTCCCCCTACTTTGAAACCTCATATTTATGTAAGAAATTATTCTTATTTCTGTTTTCATTTTTTTTTTTTTTTTTTGTCTTGGTATTCTAGTGGGAATTTCAAGTTGGACCATGTGAAGGTATTGAAATGGGAGATCACTTGTGGATGGCCCGGTATATTCTTCATCGTGTTGCTGAAGATTTGGGTGTTGTCATTAGTTTTGATCCAAAACCAATGACCGGAGACTGGAATGGCGCAGGAGCACATACCAACTTCAGTACCTTAAACATGAGGAAAGACAATGGTTTGAAGTAAGTATATCTGTCTATATTTTTTTGCTGGTTGATTCATTTTCTTTTTTTGCTGTCTGACACCACCTTTCAAGCACTTCCTTCATATTTTGAAGAAACCTATCTGGTTCATAATCATCATCATTATTGAAAGCCTGCTTTCCATGCTGGCATGGGTTGGACAGCTTGACAGGAAACCAATGAGCTGTGGGGCTGTGTCAAGCTCCAATGTCATGTTTGACATGGTTTCTACAGCTAGATACTCATTTTCATGCTAACTACTTTACAAAGTTTTGGTTATGGGAAAATATTACCTCACTGGAAATGGGTGAGTGTTGGTGACAGGAAGAGCATTTGGTTGTAGAAAATCTGCCTCAACAAACTCTGTCAACAAGCTTCGTCTGAACTATGCGAGCATGGAAGAGTGGACATGAAAACAATGACGGTGACTCAGTCAACTGTATCGTAAAATTTTAGCTTTGTACTAATGCAAGAATTTTTTTTTTTTTTTCCCTATGTATTTTCAGGTATATTGAGGCAGCTATTGAAAAGTTAGCTGAAAATCATGAAGAACACATTAAAGCATATGATCCAAACAAAGGCCAGGACAATGTGAGACGACTTACCGGACGCCATGAAACCTCTTCTATTCATGAGTTTTCAGCTGGTGTTGCCAACCGTGGGGCAAGCATTCGCATACCAAGGTCTGTGGCAGATGAAAAGAAGGGTTACCTTGAAGATAGACGCCCCTCATCCAATTGTGACCCATATTCAGTTACGGAAATCATTATCAAGACCGTGTTATTATAAGCCAATTCTCTCTCTCTCTCTCTCTTCTCTCTTTCTCTCCTTGAAAAAAGATTTACAAATGATAGACATTCATTTTCTTTTTTAATCCCTTTTTTTTTTTTTACCTCCATGGGAGGTTTCAATTTCTCTATATGTATACATATTGTATATGTATATCAATATATACACTTGTGAGTGTTAAAATAAATATATATATATATACATATATATATATATATATATACTTACACACAACATACAAACGCATAAAAAACAGATCTGAGTAACTATTTTAAAAAATATAACTGATGCATATTTTGGGTTGGTTTTTGTCTTTTATTCACTTCTCTTTTATTGGTGGAAGTTGATTTTTTTTTTTCTCTCTCTATAAACATGACTACAAAATTTATTTCTTTTTAATAGAATAAATACTCATTCTTCGGTGAGATCATCATTTCATTTATTTCTATATTTTATTGTTTTTTTGGGGTCCTTTTAGAAATGAATTCCACTCATTTCATCCAATGTTTCTTTTAATTTGGACACTGAACAAAAATAAAGATACATATATATATATACATGTATACGTTTTTTTTATTCTTTTATTGTCACCAGTCATTAAATTAAGACCATGCTGGAGCACAACTTTTGAGTAAAGTGAGTTGATTATGGAACTAGACAATAGGGTGAAAGGTGACCCCCCTTTGGTCATGAATGACCATGGGAAGGCACCTAGGTACAAGTCCGAGCAAGGTTGTTTATGGAAGACCAGCAGTCGCCCGTGCCTCTCCTCTCCAAGCCACCAATGTTTTCCAAGGAAAAGGCAAAGGGGCCGATACAGCTTGGCAACAGCGACGCCACAACTCATTTCTACAGCTGAGTGAACTGGAGCAACATAAAATAAGGTATCTTGCTCTAGAGCACAACATGTAGCCTGGTCCAGGAATTGAACTCACAACCTCACAATAGTAAGCTCGATTCAATAAATGGAACTAAACAATTACACTATTAATCAGTGGATCTTGGCCACCATTTTAGTCTTATGGACTCCTTTGATTCCTACAAAAAAAATCTAATGTGGACCCCGGTTGCGAATCATAGTTTTAAAATGTTACTCTTTGACTTGTTCAGTCATTTTGACTGTGCACTGCTTTTTAGTTGAAGAAATTGACCCCTGGACTTATACTTTGTAAGCCTGGTACTTATTCTGTCGGGCTCTTTGTAAGCCTGGTACTTAATCTGTCAGGCTCCTAATTGACTCTGCTTTTATGTTCTTTTTAAGGCGAGCCACCATCTATTATTAATTATTGCCCCCATCAATATTCTCTTAACTAGCTCTCTGAGCCGGTCCCTGTAAGCCTGGCGTGCCGGGAACAATGCGTTTAGCATCCAGTAACCAGGTCCCTGTCTATGTAGGTCGAGCGTACATACCACAAATTTATGGTCTGTGTAACCACCTATTAGAAAATGTGGACACCCTATGCTATCCCTATCTCTTATTCTGCAGAAAATCCTAAGTATGATCTGGATGACCCGTTGCAGTTTGACCAAGTCCCCGTTGGGGCATTGGGAAGGTTCAGTCAGCTAAGTAGAAACTTTTGGGCAGGTTTGGGAGGTTTTTGCACCCTACTTTCTCCCTAGTTATTCCCACATAGTTTATGTGTTCGTCTAAGATAACGTTCCAGCCCCCCACTAGCATTAAGGAGCAGGATGTCCCTAGAATGTTCGGGCACTGGACGAAGGAATGCAGTACGGTTTCATCGCTCAGCGAGCTCTTCCGGCAGACTTGGCTGACGGTACATCCGTGCCTTTGGAGTTTATCCCAAACGGGCAGCACCTCCCCACCGGTAGCACTGCTAGGTGAGGGACCTTTGAAAGTTGTCCCTAGGACCCAGGCCGAAAGACCTCCGGAACAGACTGGCAAGTTGATTATCATCGACACGCCCAGAGTCCTCCCAAGAACGTCGTCGCACTTTTCCTCCACTAAGGTGGAGGTTGTCGCGAATAATTCTGTTTGGTACTGCGCAGGTTTGCGTGCTGCCAACCAGCTTGTTCACGACAAGCGCCAACCTCTTGGCTAACACCGTGGCCAAGATCTTCAGCTCTGCATTGAGCAGAGTGATGGGCCTAAAATTCTCTATCACGTTCCCTTTGTTTGGGTCCTTTCTCAGCAGTGTCACCGCCCCTCGACAAACAAAATTGGGAATTCTTCATTCTACTGTCAGTTACGATAGACATCTTGAGCAAGACACTTTATTTCGCGTTATTCATATCCATTCATCTGATAAAAATTAATTATACCTGTAATTAGAAGGGTCAGCCTTATCATACTCTGTGTCGCGCTGAATCTCCCTGAGATCTACGTTAAGAGTACGCGTCTATGGAGTGCCATCACCTGGTACGGTCACGGGTTTAAATTTTGTATTTTTTAACGATGTGGTAGTCGTGGCTGGAATGGTTTTGCTCATAGTTCTGTTCAGTCAAGGTGGACTTGGTGCTAAACGACACCAACATTTAAATATCTAAAGTTCATAGTGTTTGAAAAGAAGAAAACTTACATAGTGTCTCCTTGCTATTTATATAAAATCGTTTGTTATTGCAATGGAAACATTATCAGGGTCACTTTACTTGAGTTATTTACTTCTAAAAAGACTGACAAGTCACGTTGAATGTGTTTAAACAGCATTAATATAATGGTATAATTAAATACTTGGCTGTAGGAAATGAGAGCATGTTTTCAATTCCTTAATTTCGCTTGATCGCATATCCTACTAATCGTGCTTTTTTTTCTTCTTTTCTATTTATCATTTCAAACGAAGCCGGTATAAAATACCTACTATGTACTTACAACTGTGTGTGTATATTTGAACCTGTTTCACTTGGTTAACACATAACAAGATATAGGTGTATGTATAGTTAAACACATGAAAACAAAACCTTGCCCCAAATATGTCGGAAAGCCTCATAATGAGGTATAGCGAGGAGACATCTAATGATTACTTATTAATACATCTTAATGTACTCTACAAGGTCACTTCTCGATTTAATATAATTTTCAACTGAAATAAGAATGGCGTTTTGCCATAAGAAACATACATGTATATGATAATTTAATGCGACAAAGTTGCTTTCCAAACCGAAAATATTCTTTTCCTTCAGCTTCCTCACTTGTTTGGAGTGTATTCATTTCTTTTATTTCTTGTGCTCCAAATAATGTGTTGAACAAACGAAAATGTATCCCATAATGGAAAAAGAACTATAACAAAATTTTAATAATTTTGGCCTTACGAAGCGTCGGAAAGATCAGCTGAAGCACATTCTTCTTGTCTGTGAAATTCCTGCCAAAGACCTTGAAAGACTTACTGCAGATCGGAAACAGAGACAAAAGATGACTCACGATTATGTTAAAACAATTCGAAGGGCAGGCCGTCATCGAACATCAACAATGCATTTCCGGTTTGTTTACCCACTCCTCGCTCCTCTCTCGCATTGGTCTGGTTATGCCATTTGTGTACTCAAGAACATCGGAGTAACTTAACCATTTAGCATTCAGATTACTCTGTCAAATGAAATAATTAATTCTATTATTGGCCACAAGGGCTCACATGCAAAACATTAATTGACATGGAATAACATGAAAGACAAAAACAGGACGACTCAATGGGTTTTCACGTGTACCCAATATAAATAAGTTAAAAATTAAACAAATTAAACTCCCAATAGGGGAGGCGCTTTAAGGCTATTCGTGGAAAAACCCACAAAAGCCAAGGATGCCTGAACAACAGGGCAAGAGCTGAATCCACAGTGATGATTGCTCCGCCCTCCTTTGGCCGAGAGAGGCAGGCAATTTTTATTTGTTTGGCGGCTGTAGCGAAAGAGGTAGTGTGATGGACACGTTTGAAAAGGCTAAAGACAGATACTTTCCTCTTTGGTCAAGCCCTCGTAGACTTTCAAGTTTCACTTGAAAAGGTAAGTGAGGGTGGAGAGGGAAGTGTTGTCTTCTGACAAGTTTGTTGAAATATGGGTGAATGTTGGAAAAATGGTCAGTATGAAAGGACCCATTTTGAGGATGCGCCTGTGAAAATAAAAGGAGGAGGTTCTTGCCCTGTTGGTCAAGCCACCCGGAGCTTTTGTGGGGTTTTCCACGAGTAGCCTTAAAGCGCCTCCCCCTTTAGGGGAGTTTTTACTTCAAGTTTTTTTGTTATCCACTGTTTACACGTTTCAAACCCGTTGTATCGTCCTGTTTTGTCATTTCATGTTGTTTTATGTAAGCCCTTGTGGCTAATAAAGAAATAATTAGTGATAACACTGGACTGTTGTTGCTCGAGGTAAGTCATACGTTTTGAGCTCCCGAAATTGTTTGAGTTTTGTTGTCACAAGTTACTGAACTCTTGTTTTTATTGTTCAATTCGTGTTATAGGGCAGCTGTCCTCCCAGGGAGCTAAGTTTTGTTTTAAAAAAGCCTAGTTTGCGGGGGGCTAATACACCAATTACATCGAAGAATTTCTTCGAAAATTTTACCAAAAATAATGGTGACTGGGTGAGGGAGTGAGGACTGGAGGTTGAACAGCCAGCTCAACGAAGACTTCTCCGCCCTCACCACCACTGTTGTTCCTACACTGAAACTGTTCAGACATGTTTTTGCGAGCTCCGTTATTTTGAAAATAAGTACTAGGCTTCCAAAGAATAAGTCCGGG
>NC_069001.1:8713790-8714891 GCF_001194135.2 Octopus bimaculoides | reverse complement strand
TTTGCTCGACTAAAGGAGGTGCTCCAGCATGGCCACAGTCAAATGACTGAAACGAGTAAAAGAGTAAAGAGAGACTACACACTCAATCGCCAATCGTTCATAAAATCTTAATACAGTTCAGCAAGAAGTAACACTAGAGGACTACCATGTGTTTACAAACTCAAGGTAGAGCCTCCATTTTTTATAAAATTCATCTTACCTGTTTTCATTATATGATGTTTTTTTTTTTTTTTCACTTAAATATTGCAATTTAAAAGGAGATTACCTTAGATTACTTTTGAGTTTACTTTGTGTTAGTGCTACTTTTCGTGTGATCTACCTGAGCAAATTTACTTTTGTGGGTGCTCTACGCACTTATTTTAATTTTTATATGATTTCCTTATTAGAATAGTAAGAATTTTGAAAAAAATACACTGATAGTGCTAAGTACGTACAAAATAATTGAAAAGAGTTACCTAAAGTAATCCCCTTCGTAGATCACACACCAAAGTAGCATCTTATTGTTTTTTCTTTGTCTGTTCTTTTTTTTACTGTTCAATATAAGCAGCCGACTGCTTGTAGAATGAATCACGTCTGTGTTGAAATATAGCGGTTAAAATGTCAATCGTTATGACAGCGCACTCTTTGACATAAGCGGTCATGAACATAGAAAGAATGTTCGTGCAGAAAAGATATTGAAAGATGAGAAAAATTTAAAATTTTTATGAAAAGAAAAGGAAACAAAAAAAAAAATGCCAGGTTGTAATAGTTAGAAAAATAAGGTAGCCAAAATGGGAGAATGAGAGGAGGAGGAGGAGAAAAGAAGAGGAAAATAAGATTGTAGAGAACGAAGGAAAATTATAGAAACAAAAGATGAAAAAACAAAAACAAAGCAAAGAAATTGTGAAGAAAGAGCACAAAATTGAAAAAAGCAACGAAAATAAAATTGTAAAAAAAAGAAGAAAGAAATTTTAAGTTAAAAGAAAACAATAAAACTTTAAAAAAATAATTAAAACTGATTTAGTATGAAACAGTTTTGCAGAGAAAATCTGTAGAAAAAGTATGTATGAATGCATTTACAGGGTATCGCGTTTCATGTTAATCCAAGCCATGATTATATAG
>NC_069001.1:8709375-8713743 GCF_001194135.2 Octopus bimaculoides | reverse complement strand
GTTCTACTGGTAAAGTGTATTTTGTTTATAATTGAGTTGCCAGAACTTATAATGGGATCTTGTAATGGCATCACTTCAAAAAACTCTGTCTTAAAAACATTCGAGCATATAATTGTATTTTACAAATGACATCATTTGAAGCAAAAATTACCAGGGGAAGTGGGCTTGTGCCAACTTTTTTTTTTATTAAAGTGCAAGGACAAATTTATAGCAAAATTATTACAAAATAACGAATCACAATTTTTACAGATTTCTTTTCTTGGTGATATTCAAAAAAGAAAGACAATTTCGCATCAGAAACTGTCCAAGCCCATGATTAGAACTAATATTACAGCTGTGACAAGTGCCTCATGAGATTATTAGGTCAAAAGATTTCGGAATGCTACAGAATGTTCTTCAATTGAAGATTTTCTTTTATCAAAGGTGGCGAGATAGCAGAATTGTTAGCACATCGTACGAAACACTTTGCGGCATTTCTTCCAGTTTTACGTTCCGGGTTCAAATTCCACCGAGGTCAATATTACCGTCGATAAAATAAGTACCAGTTGAACGCAAAGGTTCATGTAATCGACGAGCCAATTCCCCCAACATTTCAGGCTCTGTGCTTACAACAGAAACATTTCTAAATTTCCAAGTTGTTAACCATGCCGAACAAATCCATCGATTTACTGCTCCTGAATGTAATGAAGTGCCATTTGGACAATGTGTGTGTGATGTAATTTATCGGCGCCGGATCTTAATAGTACAGAATATTTTATTTGGTAAAGAGAAACGAAGTGAAGAGTGAGATAGAACTCACGATAAACACATTTTGTTTATAGTGTTAACGTCCTGAGCAAATGTACATTAAGTGGAGTTGCACTTGAAAAATTATGTAACTGCAAAGATGATGTATAAAGTTTCATCTTGGATGAAAACGAATTGTTAGTAATTTCTTTTTAAATATGAAACAGCGCCCAAATAAAATCACTGATGGTTAAATATGAGCTAAGAGTTGTATATAATATTATGTAACAAGCATCCGGCAACATTTGCTTATTCCGTCTTTTTCTCTGACGCTGTCTGGCGTTCCCTCCCTCTCTCTCTTTTCGCACCGACTAAAGAACTGTGAGAGCTGTTTCTGTCTAATGCGAGCATATGTAGACGCGCACATGGTTTGTAAGTAGTGCTTAGAGTAAAACAATTCGCGCGCAAGAAATTAATGTGCATACGAAAATAATATAATTAATAATTAGACATTGTGCGCTCTTTGGCATACTTTCGATATAACTTGCGTACTCACACATGCACTTAGTCACTCACACATACACACACGCACGCACACACACACACACACATACACACACATACACACACATACACACACACACACTTTTACAAATGTTTTCTTGCTTATGTATTTTTGCGTATGTGCGTACATGTTCATGTGGATGTGCGTATATGTACGTATGTATTTTTGTGTATGTATGTCATTATACAGTTTTATTTTAAAGATTTATTACCAATGGAGAAAGAGCCAGTCACTAAGTTAGATCAAAGACTATTTCATTATAATTTCAACATCAACAGAGTATTTTTGCATGCATGTATGTATGTGTATGCGCAGTATTTGAAGTCAATGCATGTGTAGATTTGTATGTTTTGTTTTATGTATGTATTCTCATGCACATAGTTGCATGTCTAGACATGGGTATCTATACCTAAATGGAAGGTTTTACAAATTTTTAGTTCTCTTCTAATCTAGGTACAAGGCCCGAAATTTTATTTTGGTGGGGGCCAGTCGATTAGATCGACTCTAGTACGCAACTGGTACTTAATTTATCGACCCCCCCAAAAGGATGAAAGGCAAAGTCGACCTCGGCGGAATTTGAACTCAGAACGTAAAGACAAATGAAATACCGCAAAACATTTATCCCATGGTCACGAATGACCATGAGATTGCACCTAAAAAATTCCCCTTCGAAGCACAAGTTCAGGCAAGGTTGTTTATTGAAGACCAGCAGTCGCCCATGCACACCAGCCTATCCTCTACATGGCACCGATGTTATCCAAGGGAAAGGCAACGGCCGATACAGCTTGGTACCAGTGACATCGCATCTCATGTATCTACAGCTGAGTGAACTGGAGCAACATGAAATAGAGTGTCTTGCTCAAGAAGACAACACACAGTCCGGTCCGGGAATCAAACTCACAACGTCACAATTGTGAGCTTGACCTTCTAACCACTGAGCCAAGCATTTTCACAACAGTCAATACCACCACATAAAAGGAAATACCTCAAGCACTAAGGCACGTATATTTTCCACAGTTCATCAGTGACGTAGGTAATAGGGGAGCAAGGACCGCTCCCCACCGGCACATTTTCAGAATTGGTGCCTTTTCAACAAATATTTTTTTATCTCTTTAGTTTTCTTATGGGATAAAAGTCGAATTTCTTTTTTTATTTTTGTTAATCTCATTGCCTTGGAAGAACTTTCGTGGATCATTACTTTATTTGACCAACCTCCCGTGATTTTCAACTGTCTAATCAATATCCTGTAATGTGTTAGTGGCCGCTGACATCTGAAGAACCGAAACAAACTCTGAAGTCATAACCATTCAACACTGGACGATCTTATGGAGTGGCAGCTGTTTCACGTCACACCTACACAATTAGTCTATAGCATTGGATCCGGTTTCGCTTTTTACCTCATAGAAATCACAATTCAGTCATGTGCACAATCGAGATTTTGTCCAATGAACGGTTGTTGATCATGTGATAGCTCGGTGGTCTGACTAGAACTTACCGTGAGCGTGGCCTACAAAACCATAGCCTAAATGAGCACCAAAAATTCATAGTGTTTCGGGTCGAGTTGGCGTACATTCCTCTAATAGCTCTTTTCATAGTGCATATTCAACCGGAATGATGAAAGGAGTAGACACAGCATGGCATCTGAATATGTATTTGTTACCTAAAAATTAATCCAGCTTTGAGTTTCTAACAAAGACTTTCTGTACGTGTCATATTACGTAGTTTCATCTGAATGGTTCTATTAATTGTAATTGTATTACACTCATACCTTTCTCATTAATGTAACAAATAGATTATTTTCCAATACATTAAGAAAATTTCCTTCTTACAAATTGTCGTAAGCTTCGTACATAACGAGATTGTCACAAAAGCATGAAAATAATGAATGTAGAATACAATTACGTTTATTATAACTCATGAAATATTTCGCATAAAATAAGAGAAATGAAATTGTTTGGTGTGTGTCACGGAGACTTCTTTTATGCGTTCGCTCCCACTAACTTTAGAACCTGGCTTTGGTAATACAGCTCATAACACAAAGACAAAAAAAAAATGTTAAAACAAAACAAACACCATTCCTCCTTTTTAGCCCGGACTAACATAAAAAACACGTACACAGAGAAAAAGCTGTAGTATGTACACATTTTATTAGGCCATTCCTCCCGCTGTGATGGAAGGCACATCGTCTATAATAAGTACAAAGGAATAGTAAGTACTGCTCTTTGACCGATTTCCGCTTCACCTCGTCCTCAATGACCTTCATTACAATCTACAAATGTACAAACATAGGCAAGGCAGTGGAGAGAGAGAGAGAGAGAGAGAGAGAGAGGGGGTGGGGAAATTTGCTTATGGCTCTGTGTTTGCTGAAAACCATCGTAGTGTGGTTGGTCATTAAATAGGATGCTGTATCCTTAAAAAGAATATATATGCAGAGGTAGACTGCAGCGTAGGTTCAGGTTAGTTGTTTTAGAATGTATTACGAACAACTCGATTAGATCCCCGATCCAATACCCACACAATACTTGACCAATCAAAGAACCGTATTCAACCAATGTTCCAAACTCAAATGATAGGTCTTTAACGTGTGAAGCCTATAAAAGGTCAGTTGACTCCAATATACCACAAGAGAAATTGGTCTTTGCACAACCTTATATGTAACTTTTAAAAGACATCTGGATGTGACTTGAAGGTAATTTATTATTTCTACAAAATGGATTAACCTCGTAGAAGCTCTTTCCTAGACGCAACTCTGTGTTGGTTATTGGTGTCGTTTAGAAATTACACATTTCTAAATCCCTCAGAGAGATTTATGCAGTAGTGATACGATGATCATCATCATTTAACGTCCGTTTTCCATGCTGGTATGGGTTACACGATTTGACAGGAGCTAACAAGCCAGAAGATTGCACCAGACTTCACAGTAATTTTTTGGCATGTTTTTTTTTTACGTCTAGGTGCCCTTCATAACGCCAACCACCTTGGTACTGGGTTCGATATGATCGACAAAACCCTCGAAACCGGAGCTCCAACATGGCTACAGTTCAATGACTGAAACCAGTAAAAAAAAAAAAAAAAAA
>NC_069001.1:8706641-8709005 GCF_001194135.2 Octopus bimaculoides | reverse complement strand
CTTATTCGTCTTGTTGTTCTTCTTCTTATTCGCGTTGTTGTTGTTGTGGCTGGTGTTGCTGTTGTTGTTGTCTTCTTCTTCTTCTTCTTCTTCTTCTTCTTCTTCTTCTTCTTCTTCTTCTTTTTCTTTTTCTTCTTCTTCTTCTTCTTCTTCTTCTTCTTCTTCTTCTTCTTCTTCTTCTTCTTCTTCTTCTTCTTCTTCTCCTCCTCCTCCTTTCTACCTCTCCGTCTCCACTCATCTCCACTCGTTTGTTATATAATCCGTGACGTCACGTGCATGCATATATGATACAACCCAGCACGTGAATATGATACATAAGACAAAATCTTCCTGTTCTGTCGACTTAGGCCAGGCCATGATGACACATTTAACCCATATCCCGTTAATTAGGCGTTTGTGTCATATTGTTCTATCATTGTGTTTGTCAAATCAAACAGTATTTGGAGTCATTATCTTTCACATCTACACTTAAGCAACACAAGATTAATCCAGGATTCTCAGCCGGACGTAGCCTGCGAGATAGCTATATCAGTCGTCTGAATAAAATTCAGTATTTGACCAGTAAATTATGCATGCATGCGTGCATACATACATACATGGCTGCTCATGATCTCTTTCGCCCTTTGACAAGTCTTATTCTTCGTCCTTCAGGATGTCCAACAACAATCACCCTCTTCACCAAGCAAGCTTGACAAGGTTGCCAGATTAGTCGCCGACGATCCGACCATGCAACAGGTTGTACTGGGCTACATATTACCAGTAGTGCCCAAGAACGACCTAACATACATACATACATACATACATACATACATACATACATACATTATGGCACTCCGTCGCTTACGACGACGAGGATTCCAGTTGATCGGATCAACGGAACAGCCTGCTCGTGAAATTAACGTGCAAGTGGCTGAGCACTCCACAGACACGTGTACCCTTAATGTAGTTCTCGGGGATATTCAGCGTGACACAGTGTGACAAGGCTGACCCTTTGAATTACAGGCACAACAGAAACAGGAAGTAAGAGTGAGAGAAAGTTGTGGTGAAAGAGTACAGCAGGGTTCGCCACCATCCCCTGCCGGAGCCTCGTGGAGCTTTAGGTGTTTTCGCTCAATAAACACTCACAATGCCCGGTCTGGGAATCGAAACCGCGAGTCCGCTGCCCTAACCACTGGGCCATTGCGCCTCCACACATACATACATACATACATACATACATACATACAAACAAACAAATATGCTGTTGCTGATGTTGAAATTTCAATGAAGACGCCTTTGATCTAAGTTAGAAACTGACTTTTTCTCTATTGGCAAGAAATCATGAAATAAAACTGAACAATGACATACATACAATACAATGCACTCATATATATATATATACATTGGCACAAAATATGCAGTATACAAACAAAACCTGTTTATTCGTCTGAAGACGATGACATCAGCAGGTTTCAATACCGTTGAGATGACGATATTCTGAAATTCATCCAAACGTTTGCAATTCTGTATTCACTTGTGATTACGTCTTTGATATAAACCTGGGTGATTTGCTGTTAAACCCGCTGCTCTGTGGTTGGCTGCATAAATGTCTTACGTTGTATCCAGAACACTTAATTAGCCTGTTAACAGCTGACTGCACTGTTATCAAAGCCGCTGTAACATTCTTTCTTTCATCTTCTCTCTTTTATCTTTTCTTGTCTAGTCATTAGAGTGCAGCTATGTTGGAGCACTGCCTTGAGGAATTTTCAATTGACACCCAGTGCTTATTATTGTTCTAACCCTGGTACTTCCTCTATCGGCCCTCTTTCGCCGAATCGCTAATGTTACGAAGACGTAAACGCACCAACATTGGATGTCGAGCAGGTGTGAAGGACAAACACACATACACATACACATGTATAAATACACACACACATACATACACACGTACACACAATAATAATAATAATAATAATAATAATAATAATAATAATAATAATAATAATAATCATCATCATCATCATCCTTTCTACTATAGGCATAAGGCCTGAAATTTTGGCAACTAGTACTTAATTTATCGACCCTGAAAGGATGAAAGGCAAAGTCAACCTCGGCGAAATTTGAACTCAGAAGGTAGCGACAAACGAAATACCGCTAAGCACTTCGCCCGATGTGGTAACGATTATGCCAGCCCGCCGCCTTCCACACAATAATAATAATAATAACAATAATAATAATAATAATAATAATAATAATAATAATAATAATAAACGCGAAATTCTGTCTGTCCTGGACCCCTGTATCTCAGTCTACATTCGTTCTATATTGATATATTATACCTTTTTGGAATCACGATGATCCCTGGATTGAAAATCTGCCCTTCAT
>NC_069001.1:8704116-8706254 GCF_001194135.2 Octopus bimaculoides | reverse complement strand
ATATATATATATATATATATATATATATATATACACACTTCTCTTTTTCTTTTACTTGTTTCAGTCATTTGACTGCAGCCATGCTGGAATGCCGCCTTGAAGGATGTTAGTCGAACGAATGGACCCCACAACTTATTTTTAAAGCCAAGTACTGATTCTATCGGTATATTTTGCCGAACCGCGAAGCCACAGGGACGTAAACACACCAACACCGGTTGTCAAGCGCTGATGGGTAGGAGACAAAAACAGACATACACACACAGGTACACACACGCACACGCACACACACATATGCACATACACAACAGGCTTCTTTAAGTTTCCTTCTACCAAATCCACTCACAAGGCTTTGGTCGGCCCGAGGCTATTGTAGAAGACACATGCCCTAGCTGCCACGCAGTGAGACTGAACCCAGAGCCATATGGCTGGGAATACATTCATTCATCCATACATACATGCATTCGCCCACACAAACTACGGCGTATACAAACCATACCTGTTTATTTGTCTGGAATTGATTACGTCAGCAGGTTTTAATACGTACGAGAGGACGCTATTTTGAAATTCATCCAGCCGTTTGTAATTCTGTATTCATTTACTGTGATTGCTTGTTTGATATGAGCCTGGGTGCGTTGTTGTTAAAGCCGTTGCTCTGTGGTAGGAACCAGGTTGCCTAAAATGTCTTACGTTGTATTCAGAACACTTAACTCTTAACAGCTGTTTAGATCTTTATCAAAACTGCTGCAACATTCTTTCTTTTATCGTCTCTCTTTTCTCTTTTCTCTTTTTCTTTGTTTAAAGTCATTAGAGTGCGGCCACACACACACACACACATATATAAATATCTTGCCCAAGACACTTGCCATGGTGCCATGCAGTGGGACGAAACCATATGGTTGGAAATACATACATGCATGAAACATACATACATACATACATGTGGAGGCGCAATGGCCCAGTGGTTAGGGCAACGGACTCACGGTCATAGGATCGCGGTTTCGATTCTCAGACCGGGCGTTGTGAGTGTTTATTGAGCGAACACACCTAAAGCTCTACGAGGCTCCAGCAGGGTATGGTGGTGAACCTTGCTGTACTCTTCCACCACAACTTTCTGTTACTTCCTGTTTCTGATGCACCTGTAATTCAAAGGGTCGGCCTTGTCACACTGTGTCACGCTGAATATCCCCAAGAACTACGTAAGGGTACACGTGTCTGTGGAGTGCTCAGCCACTTGCACGTTAATTTCACGAGCAGGCTGTTTCGTTGATCGGATCAACTGGAGCCCTTGAAGTCGTAAGCGACGGAGTGCCAACAAAAACATACATACATACATTCATACATACATACATACATACATACATACATACATACATATAGACACACACATACACTGGCTCGGGAACGAAATTTGTTTAGGGGGTGCAAACCCAAGTCCAAAATTTTATACAAACAAGGTCTTGTTTTTGTTTTTTTTTCTGTTATTTAATTTTGTGATCTGTTCTTTGTGAAGGAACCTAACTTCAAACTACTTTTTACGCATCACTTTTTTATTCACTGTTTTTGTAAACCTGAGCAAAATAAGTAGGGCTGCAGATTTTGGTTCTGCACTCCGCAAAAAATTCTAGGGAGTGCACTTGCACCACCTGCACCCACTATTGCCGGGCCCATGCACACATAAAATATGGAGTATGCAAATAAAACCTGTTTATTCGTCTGAAAACGATGACGTCAGCAGGTTTTAATACTTTCGAAATGACGTCATTCTGAAACTCATCCAAACAACATTCACTGACCGTGACTGCTTCTTTGATATGAGCCTGGGTGTGTTTTGCTGTTAAACTCGTTGCTCTGTGGCAGGAGCCAACATGTATAAATGTCTTACGGTGCATCCAGAACTGTAAACAGCTAATTGCATCTTTATCAAAGCTGCTTCAACATCTTTTTATCTTTTCTCTTATTCTTGTTTCAAGTCATTAGACTGCGGCCATGCTGGAGCATTGCCTTGAAGAATTTTACAATCGACACATCCGGTGCCTATTATTGGTTTTAATCCTGATACTTACTCTACTCTACTGGCCCTCTTTTAGCATTTTCTACCATGACTCTTTTTTCCATATATATATATATATATATATATA
>NC_069001.1:8702756-8703924 GCF_001194135.2 Octopus bimaculoides | reverse complement strand
ATATATATATATATATATATATATATATATATATATACACACACACATATATATATAGTGATTCAAGTACCGAGATTTTCCTACACAATATTGATAAGTGCCAGAGCACGAAATTGTCGGCCCCTAAGTTACTATGCAACTTCAGCCGATTATTAATGATAACACACATTAATGACAACACGTACACACATATATGTATATATACATACACTCCTGTTTAGAGTTCTGCTTCCCAAACCTATTTGTATTTATGTATATAAGTCAATAGGTATGTATATATGTATGTACATGCAAGGTATCTGAGCTACCTGATTTCTCCCCCTCTCCATTAACAAACATGTCTCTGCGCACACATACGTGCACAAGCATGTACTTATGCATGCATCCATCCAAGTGTATGTATATGCAAACATTCGTACATAGAGGCAAGAATTCAGTTACTGAAAATTCCAAAATCAGCGGGGGATATTTTATTTAATCGTATGAAGCGAAACAGAGCGTGATTTTAAACCTGTAACACTAAAATAACTCCAGCAGCTATAAGAAAACATTATCAGCATCATATTCGTCTCACTTCAGTTTACCGAAATAAATGTACCTGTAAGATGGCTAATAAATGCATCTGTAAGATGATGTAAATGCCGAAACGAATTTCTGAACAATGTACTCGTACACAAACGTATGTATGTACGTGAATATGCATATACCTAATACATACATACACCTATACATACATACATACATACATGCATGTGTGCATACATGCATACATACATACATATAAACATACATACATGCATGTATGCAAACATGCATACATACATACATACATACATACATACACACACATACTACTTAAGATGTTAGGGTTGATGTGGTCGCAGAAATTGTCTGATCGGCATCACTCGGTTCTCCTGCTTTTATGGCATGGTGCAGGGTCCTGTTGCCAGACGCAGGGTCTTCCAGCAGCCATCCTCTTGAACCAGGGTAGCACTACCTCCTCCAGGCACTTGATGTAGGCCTCCGTGTTGAGTCTGAAACCGTGTGGGAAGATGAGTGGAGGCATAACATCGCCATCTCTAGCGATCATTCCAAATACAATTACGTTGACTGTGGTTTATGTAATCGATTAGCACCTTTCCCCAAAATTTCAGGCCATCTGCATAAG
>NC_069001.1:8700536-8702446 GCF_001194135.2 Octopus bimaculoides | reverse complement strand
CTTCTTCTTCTTCTTCTTCTTCTTCTTCTTCTTCTTCTTCTTCTTCTTCTTCTTCTTCTTCTTCTTCTTCTTCTTCTTCTTCTTCTTCTTCTTCTTCTTCTCTACCACTCCTTCCCCACGCCTCTCCATCAATTACACATACACACACACACTTGTCATATAATCCGAAACGTCATGTGACGATCACTTACCGTCCACCACGTGAACATAATACATTAAGTCGGGCTACGATGACATATCCTCGCTCATTTCTCGTTAATTATGGGATTTGTGTCATATTGTTCCATCATTATGTCTATGAAATCTAACAGTGTCTGGAGCCATAATTCGCCACATCCACCCTTAAAACATAAAGTAACACTAACAAGATTTGTTCAGGACTCTCACCCTGTGGAAGCCTGAAAGATACCTTTCTCAGTTGTCTAAATGTACCTTAGACATTTTGTACAACACTAACGATTCATATGATATATATACTTGCATAAACTATGTATAAACTATGTATGCATAAGCTATGTATGCATACAAATACATGTGCATACATACATACATACATAAAGCTGAAGATCAGTGAAAAAGAGAATACCTATGCTGATCTATTGGGAAATCTACAGTTACTCTACCCAGGTTACAAGTTCAGGTTTATACCTGTAATTAGTGGGACCCTGAGATATGTTACACAGTGCCTAAATACCAATCTTGAGAAATTAGGCTTCTCAAAACCAGAAAGGAGAAAGCTGATTCGAAGACTACAGATCCAATCCATCACTGAAACTGTAAAAATCTGTAAAACTTTCCTGAAGTTTATCATTTAAATATATATGAGCATGTCTAGATATACAAGTATATGCACGAGAAGAAATACATAAAACAAAACATACAAATTGGCAAGAAATCTTCAAATTAAACTGAATAATGACATACATAAATACATATATACATACATACATACATACATAATTCCATACATGCCAAGGTATGAGAACTACCAGAACTTGGAGCCTACCCATTGTTACTGAACATGTTAACATTGACAGATGGTATTACCTACGAAAGGGGCGGAGTTAAATCTGCATAAACATTATCCATAACTTCAGCAGAGAAAACAAACAAAATTAAAATTCTTTCGAAATTCTGGAAGATGTCTGGAATTTATCAGTGTCAGTCGATTACACATATTTTAGAATTTGACTGGTTACTATATTTTATAGAACCACGGAGGGATTAGAAACAAATCTAACCAAAGTGAGATTTGAACTCAGAGCGTAAGGCACCCGAAATAAAATGCGTAAAGCATTTTGTTCGACGCTCTAATGCTTCTGTCCAGCTACTTCCTTTACGATATAGTATACATACACATATACATTCATATGTGTCTTTTACCATTTTACTTGCTTCAATCACTGAACTGCAGCCAAGCTGGGGCACTGCGTTGAAGGGATTTTTTAGTTGAACAAATTTATTCCACCACTTCATTTTTAAGCTTGGTATTTATTCTGTCGGGAATCTTTGCCGAACTGCTAAGATATGCTATGAGAGATAAATACTCTCAACACACACGCGCACACACACACAAACACACACGCACACACACACGGCTATAGTGGAAGCCACTTGCACAAGGTGCCACACAGTAAAACTGAACCCGAAACAACATTGTCGCAAAGAGAAGTTCTTAACCGCACTTCCAGATCTAAGCTTGTGATATTCATAAATATACCACACACACACGCGCGCGCGCATGCATGCATGTATGTATGTATGTATGTGTGTGTGTGTGTGTGTGTGTGTGTGTGTGTGTATGTGTGTGTGTTTGTTCAGCTTTCATCCTCATTTATATCATATATCGGTTATATAAACAAATCCTATTATTTGCCTGAAAACAAATTACGTAAAATAATTACGTTAGC
>NC_069001.1:8698797-8699393 GCF_001194135.2 Octopus bimaculoides | reverse complement strand
ATATTATAAATCAGTTACGAATCATTAGGATGTAGAAAACATCAACATGCTGGAAATAAAGCACCAAGATAACAGAGAAATAACAGTAGGCGAGGAAACGGGAAAAGTTAATCCATTCAAAAGTACAACTATGAAAGATTATGCTATTTAGGACATCTACATTCCCGAGTTTCGGCTTTTGGAAATTTAATCCCTGAGCCTCTTCAGGGAAAAATAAGCTGAGGTGAGTGAGTGTGTGCATCCTCAATCCATGATATCAGCAAAGATCTTATTCCCCAGCTGCAGGACTTTCTCTCGCACTCATGTATACGCCCTTGCATGCTCACTGACTGCCTCAGTCACGCAACAACTGACTCATTCAGCACTCATGCGCACGGTCGTTCACTCTGCCTCAGTCACGCACCGACTGGCATATTCTGCATTCTGCGCATTCAAAGCGACACCACTATTCGGACTCACATGGCATATACAGTTCATATAGTAGTGGCAGAGATTTAAATGCTGAAGGGAGAGAGAGCTGGAGGAAGAATAAAAAAAACCGATCTGTTTATCGTTCTATGTATTTGTCTGCCTGTCTGCCATTACTATTAATATAT
>NC_069001.1:8696079-8697111 GCF_001194135.2 Octopus bimaculoides | reverse complement strand
ATATATATATGTATATACATACATACATACATATAAATATATATCTATATACATATGTACATATATGTGTGTATACATATTTATTTATATATTTACTAATTTACGTTGTGTCTGGGGAGAGTCATTTTCTTTTTGTGCCTTAATATTTAACACACTCACCGGTAAAATTTCCACTTACTCCTTATTTTTCTTTTCCTAAAATTTTCGTTGCGTCTTGCAACCTTTTCGATTGTCTTGACTCTTATAAGACACCAAAAGAGAATGACTCTCCCCAGACACAACAGAATATGCTTCAATACACGAACTCACATAAAGAATCTTGCAGACCAAATCCCAAAACGAAATTTACTAATTTATATATATTTAAATATATGTATATATGTTTATGTTACCATCAGAGGCCTCCCCTTTTAATGAACTTCAATTCTCTGGCAGCAGACAACTGAGGTATGCCACCCTAGGCCAGGCTCCCCCCCCACACAAGGGCAGGGTATTTAATCCTTGCTGCCCGTACAGACCACAGCCTACTCCTGTTGGTCATGCAATCTCAATTGTAACCCAATGCCAACAAATTCCAGGTGGGAAATTTATATGTCATGGAAATTGGGAAACCGGCCCTATGAGTCTATACGACCTGGAAAGTAACTTTGTTCAACTAAAAATTTTCAAGGCCATAGCCCCCAGCATGGCCACAATCAAATGACTGAAACAAATAAAGGATAAAAGACATACTGGGTGGCCCAAAAGTAGGTTTACAGTTATCACGTAGGCACTTTAAATTTCTTTTGAAACATCTTATTTAAATTTAAATTTCTATCTTACAAGCTGAAAAGTGAGCTTGACAAAATTAACTAAATTAGTGTAGAATGATGGTTTCATATTTTTTTTTATAATTAAGATCTAAACTGTAAATATATGAATGCGAAAGAGACAGTTGAATAACAGTAAACCCACTTTTGGGCCACCCTCTATACACATATGCATATACACACATACATACATGCACTTAGACACTCACCCACACATGTTAGA
>NC_069001.1:8691084-8695712 GCF_001194135.2 Octopus bimaculoides | reverse complement strand
TATATATATATATGTATGTATTAATGTATGCATGTAGGCATATATATATATATATATATATATTGAAAGATACAGATAAGGAAATAATTTTATTCTCAAACGCAGGATAATGCTAATAATATGGCATGAACAGGATAACTATCGATATTTTGCAGAAAAATCTGTCGGTTCAGGTTCATATTATTGGGTTGGCTTGTACATTGGTTTGTATTGCCCTTTCCCCCCACCCATTTTTTACTGCACAGGGCCAGCTAGTAGACATATAATTACTTAATACCAATGGAGGGCTCTTTCCATAGGCACACCTACACAAGTATACCATTGACGTTATTTCCTCATAACTTCCAGGAAAGTGGATATTTTCCAGTAAAAATTTTCTACAAATATATTTCAGATGATGGTGTGGAATTTGTGATGGAAAGTTTTTTTCTACAGTTAGAGTCTTTAGAAAATCCACATGAGCCAGCATAGAGAAATGAAAAGAACATTCCACTCATACTAAGCAACTGTATGCCTACTTTTTACCCACTGCTATATTTAGACCTAGATCAGATCTTTGATCTCCGGTCACATGAACTTTAGTCACGACCATGCCATCCTATGCTAGGATATCTTCAGTGGCAATGTTTTGACACATCATGTGATCTGTTAGCTAATTAACTAAAGTCAACCTGGCGAAGTAAGTATGATATCTGCAAATATTTTCTATTGATTCTTATGTTGCTAATATAACATTACATTGTTCACTTTATCCAGTTCTCTGCAACCTTAAACCAACAATGTTTGTGTAGCTTCATGTTGTTTGTCTGTAAATGTCAATAATCTTCACTGATATTCTCTATCATGTGCTTATCCACCAATCTCTCTCTCCCCCACCCCTCCTATGTTTCACAGAAACAAACTTTTAAGTTTTAGGTGCAGCCTGAGTCAATGAGTGAGCCTGTTCATGTTTGCTCGATCTGCTGGAAACAGCAGCCTTACCTGGTTCACTTCACGCACAATTGTTTTTTTTTAAATAGGCGTAGGAGTGGCTGTGTGGTAAGTAGCTTGCTTACCAACCACATGGTTCCGGGTTCAGTCCCACTGCGTGGCACCTTGGGCTAGCGTCTTCTACTATAGCCTCGGGCCGACCAAAGCCTTGTGAGTGAATTTGGTAAACGGAAACTGAAAGAAGCCCGTCGTATATGTATATATATATATATATAAATATATATATATAAATATATATATATATATATATATGTATGTATGTATGTATGTATGTATGTGTGTATATGTTTGTGTGTCTGTGTTTGTCCCCCAACATCGCTTGACAACCGGTGCTGGTGTGTTTACGTCCCCGTAACTTAGCGGTTCGGCAAAAGAGATCGATAGAATAAGTACTAGGCTTACATAGAATAAGTCCTGGGGTCGATTTGATCGACTAAAGGCGGTGCTCCAGCATGGCCGCAGTCAAATGACTGAAACAAGTAAAAGAGTAAAGAATAAAGAGAAGCATACATGATATATAATGTTCTCAATGTTCATCCAAGTAAGGGATGGTGATGGCTAGAATGTCTTTGAACATACATTTACCTGATCAGGACTGATGAGCCTGAAAACAAAAATAAACAATGAAATGAATACTTAAGGCTCTCTCAAACGAAGGCAACAATATTAAGCTGAATATTTCTATATCAGTTTTGGACTGGAACTCTCCGTATTCAGGAGATACATTTTGTATTTGAGTTTTTTTTTATCTTAGAGAGTACTTGGTAGCCCTGTTGGTGCTGGTGCCACACAAAATGCACTGGTGCCAGGGCCACTTGAAAAGCTCTGATGCTGGTGCTAAATAAAAAGCATCCTTTACACTCTGTAAAGTGGTTGCTATTAGGAAGGCACCCAGCTGTAGAAACTATGCCAAAACAGACGACAGGAGCTCTTGGTGTGACTCCGGGGCTTGCCAGCTCCTGTCAGACAGTCCAACCCATGCCAGCATAGATGATGAGGATGATGACAATGACGATGACGATGATAACGATGATGATGATGATGATGATGGCGACGATGCCGACGATGACGATGATGATTATGATGATGCTGTGAAGAGGAGATAAAGGTGAGTCTGATGAGAGAAGCGTGCCTGTAATAAAGGTGGTAAGAAACTTGTCGGGTCAAGAGAAACAGAAGACGTCGTAGATGGAGAAGAACATGCGAAGATAGAGTCTAACACTTGGACATTTGCAATCTGCTTACTAGGATTGAAACCGCATCTACATCATTTACTTATGCTTTGAGCTACTTAAACATTTTGTAGACCTCCTCAATCATTGAAATATAGCCATTTCCATGCAAAGAAAGGAAATATCTAACACGGGATATGAGAATTGTTTTCTAATGCCTGTTTCAACACTCACAAGCTGTTAAGCAATAATATGACGTGAAGAAGGGAAAAAAAATCACAATGATTATGTAATTAAAAGAGAGAAAAGAAAAACAGCGCTTATAGTTTATATAACCAAGTAGAGAAAGAAATAAAATAAAGGTTGTATAATGAAGAGAATTTGGTGACGCAGAAGTCAGACAATTTACTTGGATTCAAGGCATTACCCTAGAAACAAAACTAGTTTGCCTTCTATATTTCCTTTATTCGGATGCGGAGATGATGGTAATAATGTGAATGTGTAAATTTCTGTTAGGTTATTGTGTATCGGATGCTCAGTTTGGAAGTGAGGCAGAATTTTTAAAAGGTTATTGGATTAATAGAGCAGCGTTAATAACTAAAGTTTTGTTTATTTACACACACACACACACACACACACTCACACACACATGTATGTATGTGTGTGTGTGCGCGCGCATGCGTGTTTATAAATATAAGCATATGTACATACATATACATAGACGCACATACGTACATACACACATATGTATATATATATATATATATATATATATATATATACAATTATACATATGTATTTACTTCTATCTATCTATCTATCTATCTATCTATCTATCTATCTATCTATCTATTTATCTCTCTTTCTCTCTCTCTCTCTATATATATATTTACTATATATACATATATATGTATGTGTATATAATACCTACTGATAGGTATATGTACACTGCTATTTTCTGGTCACTTTTTAAGATTATCTGTACAGCTTTTCTATAGAAATCATAGCGCGCACTGATTTGTTAAGACATTTCGTATCCGAATCGTCTAATGTAAAGAATGTGATTAAAGATAGAAAAATTATTATGGATGTATATACATATTTCAGGAGTTCTTGTTCCTTCTTCAGGACTACAGCCAACCCACTAACCACCCTTGAGCTCATTGCTTAAATAGCTATTAAATATAGCAGTAAAACACTAAGGGATTTACCAATTTTACACATTAAATACATTCCTGCACTGGTGTAGCTAGAGTGTGTGACGCCCAGGGCGGCCCTTCCATTTGCCGCCTCCGGACCCTGCAAAAACATATTGCCTACAGCAATAGCCTACAAGAGGATGAAAATTGCCGCCCCTAGCGTCCCCCACCAGCCTCCCTTCTCCACGTCACCGATGTTATCCAAAGGAAAGGCGAAGGGGCCGATACAACTTAGCACCAGTGACGTCACTACTCATTTCTACAGGTGAGTGAGCTGGAGCAACGTGAAATAATGTGTCTTGCTCAAGAACACAACACACATCCCAATCCGGGAATCGAACTCACTACTGCATGATTGTGAGACTGACGCGCTAACCACTGAGCCATGTGCCTTCACTCTGTCTTCAGATGCCATCGGAATCAACTTTGGTTGTTTCTGCACGTCCCCTACACTCTGTACTGAGGCTTCCTGACTCGACAAAATAAAATATGTATGAGTCTGCGCTTCTGTATCTCGGAAGTACGTACTGAGAAAAATCCTTGGAGGCCATTCACAATATTCACCGCAAATCTTTCTCTCTTTCCGTCTCCCTCTTTCTCTCCCTCGCCATCTTTTTTTTTTTACTTCTCCAATCTCTCACTCTCTCCAGAATTGGAGAAGGATTAACCGATTGGCTAGCGACTTCTCATAGTAAAATTCCCTGATATTGTACCGGAACTGTCCAAGACCAGATCGATATGCAACGACAACATGGAATAGAAATAAAGAAGCTGCAGCAAAAAGAAAACAACAAAACAAAACAACCTCCAGTATTTCATTTATTGAAGCCAGTCGTCTTTGGTTTTATACTAACACATGTAAGAAAATCATCTACGGTCTACAGTTATTAACTTATATTCCTTTAGATGATTTTCTGAAGCGAGAGAAAACTGCAAGAATGAACAGGCATTTACAAACATTTGTAGTGAAACTACCTATCGTCACTAGATACAAAACTACTATCGCCATTACATACAATCTTCTCATTTAAATATAAATAAATGCGAGCGTAGTAGAGAACCCATTCCTTGTCCATCACGTGACTGATCATTATTCGAATCGGCAACTTCTTCGAACCGTTCCCGCCAGAACGCAAACTGACCAATCACGGCCCCTAATAAGGTCACGTGATAGAGTAAAATTCTGAAGCCTTCGGGAGCCCATAGTTTGTTATAAATAGCTTTAACTCATACCCAATAATTTGTCTCGGTCCAGTTTCTCTTTGAG
>NC_069001.1:8687824-8690593 GCF_001194135.2 Octopus bimaculoides | reverse complement strand
CTCTTTCTATCTGCTGTAATAACTCACATACATGTATAACTCACATACACACTTTTCTTTGTATGACGGCCTGTCTTTGATTATGTTCTTATATGTCGCATTCACACTCTCACACAGACATACATCTTTAACGCTACAATAAATATCTCTGTTATTCATCTAATACGGTTGTGGTCTTTCATTACTGGTCATCTATGTTATCGTCGCATAACATATCATGTATATCATCTTTGATATATATTTGTATGTTCGACCGTGTGACACGTTTAAATAAAAGGAGTCCTCTGTTTTTCCATTCGTCACCATTGCTCCTTTTTGAGTTCGCACGGTCGTCCCTTACACATTCATTAAAATAGTACAGAATCTCAATAACTGAGCAGACTGTTTAACATTTCGTTGAAATATTCACAAAAGCCTTGAGAAAAATAAAATATTTTAACGACTCTCGAACGTAATTATTTATCGTTTTACAAATTCACTGATTAACATTAATTTTTTTTAGTAATACATAACATTATACTATTGTAGAAATACTCTTTAGTTTCAGCAACAAAGTCGAGAAATAGGTTTAATTGATAAATCTGTGTAAATCGACTGAGATATATGCATTCAAGGATGTTTTTCTTTTATTATTCTTTTTACATTATGTTGACACACATTATTCGTAATTACCGGTTCTCATACTTCTAACAATTGTGTGACTGGTATAAATAATGCTGTTAACTTTTTTCACTATTAATAACAATACGTTAACATTTAATTTTTTTTCAGACAAAAGCTCTTCAGCGGAGTTAGAGTGTGAGAAAAAAAAAAAAAAAGAAAAAGAAATGGAAAACCCACCGTAAAAACCAGTAGCGGCACGCAGGTAAAATTAGTTGGGTGTTCTGCGTTAGAAGATTCTTAGTCGTTGTTTTAATATTGTGTATAAGGAAACAAGTGGAGGCGCAATGGCCCAGTGGTTAGGGCAGCGGACTCGCGGTCATAGGATCGCGGTTTCGATTCCCAGATCAGAGTCTGTTTTTAAATTAGTAGCATGTGCCTCTCAAGTACAACAAAAACATTTAGAATTCTATAGAAAAAAAAAAAAAAAAAAAAAAAAAAAAAAAAAAGCACGAAGTTCTGGGAAATCTTAACATATTTTATAGTTTCATGCTTGAGTATAATTGTTTGACCTTTTTTATTGATCCACACTTTCTCATTCTCTTCACAATGTTTTATATCATTATATAACAATTGAAGTACTTGTCTTTACAACGCGGTCGTCCAAAAATAAGTTTATGGCATTTAACACATCATCTGTGTTGTCTAACTAGCTGAAATAGCCGTAGTTTCAAAGATGACATATTGTGTGAACTTTTTAAGTATATGTAAATTATCGTTTCTCTTACATTTGACACCAGTGTATTTTATACAATATAACATGTATTCTTAACTGTGATAACTATAAATAATACGTAACATTTCGTCTCTTTTATGCGAAGGTCTTTGCTCTTTATGGCAAAATAGTTTATTCCATGTTACGTAGGTTTTGTACTTGTTTGCTGACGCAAATTTGATTGGTTTTTTTTTTTTATTAACAATATATAAATATATTAGAGATGGTGGAGCTGTAATGAATTGGCAAAGTCATTACAGAATCTGTATTTGTTCCTGTTCTCGGCGTTCTGAGTTCAAATCCCATCTACTTCAATATTGCTCTCCGCTTAAGCACCGGATAGCGTATTTTCCCTGCTTTTTCTCGTGGAATCAGATAAGTTACTCTCTGACAAGGATCGAGGCAGACCGCACACACGGTTTCCGTCCACCAAATTCCCTCTGTTGACTTCCACTTCTACAAACAGCGGAGATTCCGTACGGGAGCCACGCAAAAACAGTTAAATGCCAACATGCATCATTTTAAATAAAACTGTTTCAGTCGATAAACAAGATTTTCTTTTTATCAGCTGAACTAAGTTTGGAATAAACGTACTTGACATTTTATACTATTAAGTGCAATAAGGGCGACGAGCAAGAAGAAATGCTGAAAAAACCAGACGACATTTAATCAAACCGGTCATGGTTGATGACGCCTTTCTTTATACACTGGTAATACTGCTGAAGACAACTACTACTATTACTACTACTACTACTACTACTACTACTACTACTACTACTACTACTACTACTACAGAGAGAGAAAGAGAAGAAGAAAAGAGAGGGAGAGAGAGGGAAAAAGAGAGAAAGAGTATACAACCAGTCTCCATCTAAACATTACGAGATAGGGTCCGAGAGAGTCGGAGGCAACACATACGACTAAACAGAAAGGGTCCTCACATGGTTGTGTGGTTACCTTTAAAGCCACGTGATTCCGGGTGCAAACCCTCGGCACGGTACCTAAGTCTTTCCTTCCTTCCTTCATTCCTTCTTTTTTCTTTCTTTTATATATTGTAATGATTTCAAATTTTGACACAATGCCGGCAATTTGGATGGACAGGGGTAAGGCGATTGCATCAACCCCAGTATCTATCTATCTATCTATCTATCTGCTGTTTGTCTGTCTGTCCGTCTGTCTGTCTGTCTATCTGTCTGTCTGCCTGTCTGTCTATCTGTCTGTCTGTCTGTATGTATGTATGTCTATCTATCTATCTATCTATCTATCTATCTATCTATCTATCTATCTATCTGTGTGTGTGTTATCTCTCACCATTGTTTGACAGCCGTTGTTAGAGTGTTTACGTCTTTGTAAATTAGCAGTTCAGCGAAAAAAAAACCGATAGAATAAAAACCATG
>NC_069001.1:8684860-8686976 GCF_001194135.2 Octopus bimaculoides | reverse complement strand
CGTGGCACTCCGTCGATTACGACGACGAGGACAGCCTGCTCGGAAAATTAACGTGCAAGTGGCTGAGCACTCCACTGACACGTGTACCCTTAACGTAGTTCTCGGGGAGATTCAGCGTGACACAGAGTGTGACAAGGCTGGCCCTTCGACATACAGGTACAACAGAAATGGCCTCTAAACTACCCAACAATCGAAACGCAAGACACGTTAATATCCATGTCTTTGTCAAACTGCTCGTGCATTTCATATGCAATTGGCTTTACGAGTGACACTCCCTCAAATTGCATTTCACCAAACCATATGTGGTACTACACATAATTATGAGATTTTAACTTTTAATGTCAGTCACGCATCAACACGTTTGTATTAAACAATCTTTTCTTTGTTTACTTAGCGTGGTTGTGGCATAAAAGCCTGTTAAGATCACTCCTTTAAGTGTTCTCATTTTCAATTCTTTTGAAACGTTGCTTTATTGCAATTTTCTGGAGCAGTGGTTAGGACTACTTGTTCTGCTACCAGTGAAACACTGCAGTGCTGTAAACGGTTAATAATCCGTTTCTCCAATTTTAAAGTCTTGTGCCTAAGTTAGGGACAATATTTAACAAAGAAAAGTACGGCGTGCTGGCAGAATCGTCAGCACGCCGGACGAAATAATGCTTAGCGGTACTTCGTCTGTCTTTACGTTCTGAGTTCAAATTCCGCCGAGGTCAACTTTAGTATTGTAAGAGTTTCGGACAAAATGCGTTAGCATTTACTATTTGTATTTGTTTCTGTCATTTGACTGCGGCCATGCTGGAGCACCACCTTTTGTTCGAACAAATCGACCCCAGAACTTATTCTTTGTAATTCTAATACTTATTCTATCGGGTACTTTTTGCCGTACCGGTGGGGGGGGGGGGGTCACTTAAATAAAATACCCGTCACTTAAATAAAATACCCGTCAAGTAGTGGGGTCGATTTAATAGACAAAACCCTCCCCTCAAAATTATTAGCAGTGTGCCTATGTTAGAAATTACTGAGAATGTTAGAAATTAAGAGAATGTACGATTTCAGGGACATTTGGCTGTTATATCTAGTAGGACAACAGATCAGGCAATGACTCGTTGACTAACTGAATTATTTAAACAACGTAACTTGTAATCAAGTGATTGTTATTATGAAGTGTGTGCAGTGAAGTTTGAGGTTTGACGAAGAAAAGATTCTCTTAAGATGTTTTGGAAGAGATTTTTGCCAGGACAAACGACCAAGCACAAGCTCCCCCGTTGACTAATTAAATTATTTAAACAACGTAATTTGTAATCAAGGGATTATTATAAGAGTGCGTTATGAAGTCTGAGGAAGAAAAGACTTTCTTAAGATGATTTGGAAGAGATTTAGCTGTTATTTTTACTCGGAAAAACGACGCAGGTAGAAAACTCTCTCGTTGATTATTCAAACCATCTAAACCACATTAACTTGTAATCAAGTGATTGTTGTTATTGAGAAAGAGCAGCGATGTTTAAATGTTATGGAAGGTCTTTATTAAAAGGTTCCACGTCTTTCACATTCAGGTTCAAAGTTTTAAAAATAGACATGCGAGTTTTAGTCAACGTTTAGTCGTAAGAGCAGTTATTGTGGTCAATGCGGTTGCGGTTGTGGTAGAGATAGTGAGTGGTGGGGGAGGACTAAACATGTTGGGTGAGTGTGATTTTGGAAGTAATGAAGGTGGTAGTAGCGGCAGCGGTGGCGACAGTAATGGTGGTGGTGGTGGTGATGCGTAAGTGAGTGTGTTTTAGTATGACAATGTTGCTAGTCTTGGTGTCATCCAGAGCAGTAATACATAGTGTCAACAAGGCGGCGAGCTGGCAGAAACGTTAGCACGCCGGGTGAAATGCTTAGCGGTGTTTCGTCTGTCTTTATGCTCTGAGTTCAAATTCTGCTGAGGTCGACTTTGTCTTTCATCCTTTCGGGGTCGATAAATTAAGTACCAGTTGCATATTGGGATCGATCTAATCGACTGGCTCACTCCTCCAAAATTTCATGCCTTGTGCCTAAAGTAGAAAAGAATGACGCCATGATAGATCACTGACCAAACCATTCAATTTTTTTTCTCCGTGTTTTTCTCCTTGTTTTCTCC
>NC_069001.1:8682653-8684591 GCF_001194135.2 Octopus bimaculoides | reverse complement strand
TATATATATATATATATATGCGACGGGCACTAGCGTAGCGAGACTGTGTGACGCCCGGGGTAGCCCTTCATTTTGTTGCCCCCGGGCGCCAACAAAAAAATACATATTGCCTACAGCAGACCCAAAATTGGTGCCGACCCTCATAAAAGTGCCGCTCGGGACGGAGCGCTTCTCCGCCCCACTCTAGCTGACAATATGTGCATCTCTGATCATGAGTAGAAGTAGTGGGGGAACATCATAGCCATGTGTTGAAAAGGATTCTTTGGAGTCTAAATGAATGCAACAAAAGCAAAGTCTGAAAGAAATATTAGCCAGTTTTCATATTTTCATGGGTTAAGCAAATACGAAATAACATTTGTTACCCAAGGACAAAATAAATTATAATGAATAAAAGAAATGCAAATATAGAACCTAAAAATAAAATTTCTTTATAAAAATTTTCCGAGATAAAATGGATTCAAATTTGAAATTTTCCCCAAGACTTCATTACGGATGTATATAACTGTTCGAAGTCAATATACTTGTTTTGTGAATAAAGATACAAGGCTTCGTCTTTGGGATGTAGTTAACACTGAGAAATTCACATTTGAAACTTGAGAAAAGTCTTGCATATTTTTACTGTTCCACTTACAGATTGCACTGGTAATGTTCAAATTAGCCGGTCGATTTCTCTTTCTGAAAATCCCAGTTTATTCGTATGTATGTATGTATGTATGTATGTATGTACGTACGTACGTATGTATATATGTCATTATTCAGTTTATTTCAAGATTTCTTGTCAATAGAGAAAGAACCGGTTTCTAACCTAGATCCAAGAGGCTCCTTAATTGGAATTTCAACATTAACAACTTGGTATTTTTGTATGTATGTATGTATGCTCGTTCTATTTCTCTTTTCATTGTAAAAGAAATTTTGACCTGCTACCTGCTTAGTTGCAAGTTTGTGAAGGAAAGCATCTTGTTTTGTCCATCAGTTAAATCTTAAACGATATTACAGATTTTCATAGTCCCAGATTTCCTGATCAGTAGTGTAGTGTATGTATATGTATGAACAAATTTTACGCTAAACGCATCCAGAGAAGCTCTGTTGTCACTAGTAGCGTCACATATGTGGAGCAGTTGGCGGCCCACATCGGCGGACTTTCTCCAGGATAAATATCGGTAGTGTAGAGTGTGAGAATACTTACATGCTTACATGCAAGTACAAGAATACTTGCATGTAAGTATCCTGACTCTGGTTCACTTCAACACTTATACGAATAGAATCATAGTCGACCATGACTGAAGTCTTCAAATGTTTCGTAGGCGGAAGAAAATTAATAAATGAAAGGAGCGGGGAAAAAAGGAGAAAGTTCTTTTACGAAGATAAGTAATTCTAAGCAGATTTGATTAAAAAATCTTTGCGCATGTGTTTTATTATTATTAGAAACATATTTGCATCTGTTTCAATGAACGCCTTCCACATTCTCTCTTTTCATCCTGTTATTCCAACTTTGTCACTGAATGCATATATACCGTAATCCCTCGACTATTGCGAGTGTTACGTTCCAACCCCACCCTCCCCACAGCGATAGGTGAAAATCCGAGAAGATGAAACAGTACTGTACGATATTCTTTTATTCTTCACTCACTCACTCACTCACTCGCTCACTCACTCGCTCACTCACACACAAACACACTCATTCGTTCACTCATTCACTCGCTCGCTCACTCACTCACTCACTCGCTCACTCACAAACGCACTCACTCATTTGTTCACTCATTCACTCGCTCGCTCGCTCACTCACACACTCACTCACTCACTCACTCATTCACTCGCTGTCTCTCCTCTAGCTCTCCCTCTCACCCCCTCTATCTCCTTAAGTTAATGTTACACGCGGAATGTTATAAAAATTATAAAGCACATTTTCAAAGCATAACCATACTTAGGTCCAAACAA
>NC_069001.1:8680067-8682206 GCF_001194135.2 Octopus bimaculoides | reverse complement strand
TATATATATATATATATATATATGAGTCTGTTTTTGTGCCTGTGTTCTTGTTCCTCTCCATCATCGCTTGATAACCGTTATTGGTGTGTTTACGTAATTTAGCGGTTCGGCAAAATTGACCGACAAAATAAGCACAAGGCTTGAAAAATATAAGTCCTGGGGTCGATTTGTTCGACTAAAACCCCTTCAAGCTGGTGCTCCAGCATGGCTGCAGTCAAATAACTGAAACAAGTAAAAGATTAAAAATAGATATACGTCGAGGATAGAGTCATAATCAACTTGAGAGACCGCAGAAACGGTAGTACTTATTTTGTAATAATAGTAATACTAATATCGGCCGCTCATTGTTGTCTAGGGAGGTAAAGCTCTTGTTAGCCCCCATCAGTTTTAAGTGTTCAGGAACGCAACTCTTCTTCTTCAGGTCCCTCTTGCTGGCTACGTTAATTTAGTACAACAGCTGTAAAAAGTTTACATTGAAGCTGTTGATATAAGACACAAAACGGTCGCACTATAAATATCTCACGATATTCTTTTGGCTGTATCATAGCCCACTGTGCGGGGTTAATGTCTTTTAAATCAGTGACCGAGCTACCATATTCTTCATAAGTACTCTTGGTAGTCATTACGACTAGAGAATGCTACCTATATGTATGCAATTGTCAGTGATGGGGTGGTGACGGTGCAAGTAATGATAAAACCAGAATTACAAGTGAGGTATATCTCGAATGTTGATCTGTTTTCATTAAGTTCTAAACAATAATATTTCTTTTATTTTCTCATCAAGAATTTAATTTTACTTATATATATATATATATGATTTTTATTTCATTTCTTTCCAATCGTTCTTTCGTAACAATAGCAAGAAAGCAAAAGCGAACGTATTCGTACACAAAGGCAGCACTCCGCATATTCATGCGTGTATTTTATGCAATGTCATGCATAGGAACATCTAAATATGAAAGGAAATGAGAGTCCAGGTATGACGGTGGTTTAAAATTTCGATTCAGACAAATGTTTTCCTAAATCTAACAGCTAAGTTCCGGGTTCAGCCCCTTGTCGCAGCATCTTCTACAATAACCCAGGGACAATGCTGAGTGAGTGAGGAGCCCCTCGTGTTTGTGTGTGTGTGTGTGTGTATTTTATCAATATTGATCAGAAGTAACAGATTGACTCAAGGTCCGAGAGTTTCGTGCGTTGGCACTTATGAAATTATTTGCACTAACATACCTACACACACACACACGCACAAAGTAAACAGAAAATGGAGAAATATTGATCAACAACAATTGACTTGCATCAATTGTTATTTTTTATTCATTTATTTATTTTTTAAATAATCGATGTTAGTCAATTATTGTTGATCAATATTTCTCCATTTTCTGTTTACTTTAAATTTGATTCCTGATAAACTCTTGTTTATCTTTGTCCTTACCTGTAATCTATGAGCATAATATGCTTACATGTGTATGTCCAGGGTTAACATAGGTAATTATACCGGTAATATAACGGATAATTTTTACCCCTTATATATATAGAACAAGTAGAAAGATAAATTTTATTCAACGCATAGATACTGAACAGTATATATTCTTTTTGCTGTATCACAGACCTACCTTGCAGAGTTAATGTACTTTAGATTACCGACCGAGCAGCCATATTCTTCATAAGCGCTCTTGGTAGTCTTTACGACTAGAGAATGCAACCTATATGCATGCAATTATCAGTGACAAGGTGGTAACTGTACAAGTAATAATAAAGCCAGAATTACAAGTGAGGTATACCTCGGATGTTGATCTGTTTTCATTAATCCTCAGTGAGTGAATTTTGTAAACAGTAACTCTATAGGAGTCCCACGTTTGTGTGTGTGTGTGTCTATTTTATTGATATTGAGCAGAAGTATCAAAGTGACTCAAGTTTCGAGAGTTTCTGCGTTGGTACTTGTCAAACTGTTTGCAGTAACATACACACACACACACACACACGAACACACACACACACACACATACACACACACACACACACACGAACACACACACACAATTAATATAGACAGCAGTGTGCAATGTTTTACCAAAAAGGTAAACTATTTGTCACTAAATATTACTAGGGAGTTAGCCCTCATTTCAAGCAATATCGCTG
>NC_069001.1:8674605-8679989 GCF_001194135.2 Octopus bimaculoides | reverse complement strand
GGGAGTGTTAGAAAACAGAGAGATGTAATAGATACGAATTGATTTATTAATTAATCATCAAACTGACCAACAATTTTTTCATTTTACAAACAAGATTAAAATTACAAAACATATGTAAATATATAATTTTGCATTTAAGTCCTGGGGTCCGCTTGTTTGACTACAGGACTTATTCTTTGTAAGCCTAATACTTATGTTTGGTAAGTAAGCTTGACGTCGAAAGTTCGAACTCATTGTGTGCCAAAAATTACGTTCCTCGCGCTAGTTATTATTTATTGATAACTCCCGCTATATTGGCACCACAGTAATTAATAATCTCAGCGGCAGTCTCACGACATTATATAAGTCCATTGTACAATGCCGCTCATGACGACTAAAGTTCGGCAGTTTTGAAAGACGTGGGAAAAGAATCTTCACGCGTTATATTGATGTCTCATTTCAAAGTCCGATTAAATACATATAAATATAACTTCCTGATATATACTTATTATTTCTAATAAACAGCTCCATTAGGGTATGGTTATTCAGTGCACGGAGCAGTGCATAACGGCCTTGAAGTAAAATAAGAGAGCCAGAGGGAGGAAAAATAACAATGGCAGCCGTTGACTAATGATTTAATTACCAGAAGAAACTACTCCGCTGCAAGATCTGTGCCTGCTTGGCTTTATAACGTTGACCTTATATATGCGCGCGCGCGTGTGTGTACGTGTTTGCGAGTATATATGTTTGTATATATACGTAACATATGGTACAATTATAAACAGGGCAAATTCAAGCCAATTCTCCGCAGACTGAAAAACAAAATTTGTGAACAAACTTAATCGATTTTCAAACCTTATTGAACTGTCATCAAAGCGTGTAGCCAAACTATTTATATACTCAACAAATGCAGCAGTTACTCTATGAAGGAGTTCCTAATTTGCATACCGAAAGTGTTTAACACTCTAATGATTGATGAGAGTGATAAACTAGCAGGAGTAGAAGAAGTCACACTTTCTCAACTGTAACAATAGGTGGTGTATAAAAATGACCGTCTTTAGTTTCCAAACTTCTGTTTTCTTTCCTCTGCACATCGAAAATATTTGAAAGAAAAAAGGAAAAAAATAAACACGAAGCAAATTTATTTTACGAAGATATTGATTACATTCATATCGAATTATTTCTGTAATGTTGAAACCTAGTTAGATATCTGAACCCGCAAATAGTTACATGTCTAGGTAATGACGTAAAAAGAACATGATTAACAAGGATTACACAATGAAAACTGACGTAAAAGGAATCCACGTAAATAGACTTCGAACACAATCACACAGCAGTATGAAAACTAATGCATCTCCGTTTTCTGTGGTTTCGGGTTCAGTCATGGCTGTCAGACAATTTCTGCGTGACCACATCAGTCCTAACATCTGGCCACCTAGCTCCCCAGACTGTAACCCCTTGATTATTATGTGTATGGCACAGTTGAACAAGAGACCAACAAAACTCCTTGTAATACCAAAGATGAACTGAAAGTAAGGATCATATCAACATTCACCAACTCAAACAAGGAGACTGTCTAGAAGAGTTGCAGGAGATTCCGAAGTCACCTGGGGGCTGTGGTTGAAGTCAATGGCGGTTTTATTGAATAAATTTACTCTTTAGTATTTCAAGATATTTTTTATGCAACTTTGGTAAATATATCTGCGTAATTTAGACGGAAGGCTAAACTACAGCTGACTCGTCTCACAGAGAACGTTTCCGGTTACTTTTGGGTACCCTCTCGTAAGCATTAAATTTAACAGAATAATCTGAATGTTAATGGGTTAAGGTTCCTATTCCATAAACACGATCGTAAGGTGGCAAGTTTGATTCCCGGCCGTGCGTTGTGTCCTTGAGCAAGACACTTTATTTCGCATAGCTCCATCCAGTCCACTCAGCTAGCAAAAATGAGTCGTACCTATATTTCAAAGGGCCAACCTCGTTACTTTCTGTGTCACGCTGAATTTCCCTGAGAACTACGTTAAGAGTACACGTGACTGTGGAGTGCTCAGCCATTTGCACATTAATTTTACGAGCAATTGGAATTTCCATCGTCGTAATCGACAGGGTGCCACCTATATTGTTTTAAAACTATTGTATTTGCAGTATGTTGTATTGATTCAATGGAAACTTATGTTGGTGTTGGTAAACATGGGCTTTAAAAACTACACCACTCACATTATATTTTGTTACAACCTTGCATAGTGCAAACCAACAAGACTTCGTCCCGGTTGTTTATGTTTTGAATGGCCTTCATAACTACAGAGAAAACTTGCAAGTAAACATCTCCTTTGATCTCAGTGTCTTCAGTCACGTGTCATTTCCAGTGTTGATGTTTAGATCAAGCCTTTCTCTTTTCTAGGTCATAGAATGTCACTTGTTCCGCTTAGTTGTGGAAACATTGATTTCTGAGCGACTAGAGAATATGTAGTAATTTAGCATGAAATAATGTGTGTCTGAACTTATAGAAATCGAAGTGGAGACGGGTTAAAAAATGTATGTTTCTCACTACAAGTCAAGATCCTTAAAGACATCTCATGCCTGTTTTGTGGAATCAGAAATCTTTATATATCTCGACTCGTAAGCACTCTTTGCCGAGTTAATAACAGTTTGCTTTTCTTTCGATTCCGTGATTATAATTGTTTATATGGCAATCACACACATATATGCAACTTCTATAAGCGGAAAAAGCCGTATAGAGCAGTGTTCCGCAACTGGTATGCCGCGGCATACTGGTGAGCCACAAGACATGCTAGGAGTGCCCCAATGTAACCTGAATATAATTTTTTCCTCTATACTTTTAGTTATACTTTTAGTTGAGATGTGCCACCGAATTTTGAAAAGAATATGTGTACCGCAACTGAAAAAAGGTTGCTGAGCATTTGTATCGGGTCCTGACTCGACATAGTTAATAGATACACGATTCTGTGCAGGTTTAATACGTTATGCATTTTACACGTTTTTCTTTAATATTATCTCTTTTTTAACATTGTTCGAATTTGGAGACTATTTTCTGTACCAAAGCTTAAAAGCATTAGGATTATCCACACAAGGTTCATGCAACAGGACGTTCTCTCTTCTCAATGCAGTCTTTAACAATTCAGGAATATCAAGGTATCTGATATTTCTAGAATTCGGTACTGATTCAGAAACCATATTCTGTTTTGTTTCATCATTTTCTATTTAGATATGTATTTATGGAATTGAACAGCAGCGATTTCTAATAGAACGGACACTTTTGTGGAATCGGAAGTCTTTATGTTTCTCGATGTGTAAGCACACTTCGCATTGCCTTTTACTAGTCCATATATCAACAAGAGTTTCCTTTTGTTAGCCTTTCGAAAACTTCACGAAGCAAAGATGTGTTAACACTTCCTAGACGCGCTCTTGAACTTGTTACTCGGTCAAAGAGATAGAATCCTTGATGATTCTCTTATACACTTCTGCCACAACTTCCTCTCGATCCGAACTTTGATCACATTCGGAAGTTCATTGCGTGAGTTAATTTTTGCACAACTGTTTGAATTTTCAAATATCTCGCTTCGGCAGTATACTTGTGAGAGTCACTGCTACCGTTGCTGTTGTTTTTGTTATTACTTCTGCCAAGCGAGGAGCCAAACCTATTCATTATTATTTTAATTTTCTTGTTACCAAACGAATGTCCAGCTGCAAAGTACGTTTATTCAAACTGGTTCACACAGTCTCTATTTTTCTTTGGTGTCTCTTGAAATATAAAAAGGTTTTTCTTTTATGAGGAGACTTTGACACTGTGTACGCGCAAGACACGTAGAATCAAATGCGTTTTAAAAATATACTTCTTACTCGAAACAATAAAAATAAATAATTTCTATTTGCTTTATAAACAAGTTTACATAACATACACACAAAACAATTCAATTTATTGACAAATCAACCCTATAAAATTGTCAACGATTTGTACACGGAACGGCGTGTACAAGAAACAAGAGCAATGTCAAGAAGAAGAAGAAGAAGGTGGGGAGGGAGAGGAGAGACGACGGCAACAAATTTTGTCACAAGGCAAGCAGTTTTGATATCAACGACCTCAGTTCTTTGCTGGTATTTTATTTCATCGACCTTGGTGGGATGAAAGGCAATGTAGATCTGGGTTGAATTTTAACTTAGGGCTTTATGAATTGGAAGAAATATCGCGCTAGGCATTCTGTTCAACATTTTAACTATTATTCCTGCTCGCTTACCTTAATAATGATAATTATTTCAAATTTTGGTACAGGGCCAGCAATTTTGAGTGGGGCTGGAGGTAACTCGGTTACACCAACCCCAGTACTCAACTGGTACTTATTTTATCGACCCCGAAAGGATTAAAGACCAAGTTGACCTCAGCAGAATTTGAACTCAGAACGTAATAAAGACGGGCGAAATGCTTAGCGACATTTCTCCCGGCGTACGAACGATTCTGCCAGCTCGCCGCCTTAATGATAATCCTTTCTACTAGAAGTACAAGGCCCGAAAATGTGGGGGAGGGGTTAAGTCGATCACATCGACCCTAGTAATCTACTGGTACTTAATTAATATCTGCTTCATAACATCCCCTGACGGTATCGTTAGCCCTGTCCATACATTTGATTTTGCCTCTCTTCAAGACTAACACACCACACGTTCTCAGTCCGAACTCCAATCTGATATATATATGTGTGTGTGTGTGGGCGTATATACACATACATACATACATATATACACACACATATATATATATATACAGATTTATATATATACATATTCATATATGTATGTACATGCATACATTGATACATACATAGATACATACATGCACACGTACATACATACATACATACATGCATACATACATACATGCATACATATATATACATGCGTACATATATATACATGCATACATATATATACATGCATACATATATATACATGCATATATGCATTCATAAATACACACACACACACACACACACACATATATATATATATATATATACATGTCTGCAGGCACGCAACTATGCATACAAAAATGAAAGTATTTATATACAAATACACATATGTATTATACACACACACACACACACACACACACAGATACACACACAGACAGACAGACAGACAGACAGACAGACACACACACACACACACACATACACACACACACACATACACAGAAATATTGAAGCACTGTAACTTATATTATGCCTCCATTTGACTTTATTACGTAATCACGACGGCAATGGACTTGTAGGAAATGTCATGCGCAATGTTCCTTCTAATCATTTCCGTTGAGTTCTTTTTTCTTTTGTTTTAATTTGAATTTTATTTGAATTTTATTTTTGGAAGAAGACATTTAATGTGCAATGTTTCTG
>NC_069001.1:8671488-8673582 GCF_001194135.2 Octopus bimaculoides | reverse complement strand
TTATTCTATCGGTCTCTTTTGCCGAACCGCTAAATTACGGGGACATAAACACACCAACATCGGTTGTCAAGCGATGTTGAGATGTCAAACACAGACACACAAACATACACACACACACACACACACACACACACACACACACACATACATATATATATATATATACATATATACGACGGGTTTCTTTCAGTTTCCGTCTACCAAACGGCACGAAGCTATAGTAGACACTGTGGTTGGTAAGCAAGCTACTTAACACTCAGCCACTCCTAAATAATTTTAAAATAATCTTCATCATAGGCAAAAGCCAGAAATTTCGTGAGGGGGGCGGGTACTCGATTAAACCAAAGCTGACCTTAATGATTTTTAAAACATCCGATCAATAATAAAAATAAATATAATCTGTTTTTTCCATTCGTAATATGCTTACATTATATTATATCCTGTTCCATTAAACTAACATTATCTTTTAATCAAATAGGCGTTAGATTTTTTCTGGTTGTCAATTAAATAAAACCTACACCGTAGAGTGATATGCAAGAATTTGGAGAGGTAAAAAAACGAGACTCCTGCCTTGACTCGAACCACACCAGGATCGCTTACTGGGCGATTGCATCATCGGTTACACTACGGAACGTAAGCATTACTCAGCCCCCATATTAAATACAATGAACCGGCAAGACCCTTACAAATTCAACGTTATTATTTTATTCTTATAGATGTTCCAGTCCTCAGGTTGTGGCCATGTTGGAGCAGCGCCAGTGTAATCACTTTTTCAATAGCCAATCTTAAGTTTTTGGCTTTTGGTGAAGAAAGGAGTTCGACAGTGCTAGCCTCTTTTGCGTTTATATAGGCTCATCTGATATAGGTTCATCTGATATAGGTTCATCTGGGACCATGGATAGCAGAAGGTTAATTGTTTTCTTGAAAACATCTACCCCTGCTCCATGAAGATCCTTGAGATGTTTTGAATCCCAAACTATTGTAGTACAAGGACCTCACTCTAAAAGGGATAGCTAGGACCTTTAGAACAGTGCAATGACGTCCAGTTTGGGTGCTGGTATAGCTCACAATACCAAAGTTTGGTGCTAGCTCTTATATTATTTTTTTTTTAAATCAAAATTTCTATTTTACTGTATAGCTGTTCATAACGTCGTTAAAGAACGAAAGTAAAACCATGATCGAAATGTTTAACAACGTAACAGTCGAACACAACACAAACGTTTTGAAAGAAGACCTACTTCTGCTATTTTCAACTGTAATGTCTTATCTCCACTGAGGTGTTTCCATATGTTACGTAGCTCTTGTATGTATGCATGTATGTATGTATGTATGTATCGTTGTATGTATGTATGTAATTATGTATGTAAATGTATGAATGTCTTTATATTAGTGTTGCCCCACCTCCCATCCCCAAAAGATATAGCTTCAGTTTGTATACATGCACGTAAGTCAGCGGTTCGGCAAAACTGACTGATAGAATATGTCCCAGACTTAAAAAAATAAAGTACTCGTGTGGAGTCAATGTTTGACAAAACGCTTCATGGTACTGTTCCAGCATGGCTGCAGACCAATGGCTAAACCGTGCAAAAACACTATAAGAAAGTAATGCAGTCGGACACCAAGTGAAGCGTAGCCAATTCTGAAAGAAAACAAGAGCGTGAGTGACGAAACTATCGTAGTGCTAAACCGGTACGATTTCCTCGGACAGAACTGAACTTGGAGCGCAGAAGCCGAAACAAACATGGGGCAATGGATGCTCCAACACAAACAGTCATTTTGCTCTATTCTAAATACACGTGCATTTTAATACCGACAGTATGTTGCGGCGATAATGAGCGCGCGCGCGTGTATGTGTGCATGGAGTAGGCTGCATGTGCTACGCGACACACAGACTACTACTACTACTACTACTACTACTACTACTACTACTACTACTACTACTACTACTACTACTACAGTTGTTATTGCGTAACTTGGGTGCCCTGTACTCTGGTGTAAGGTTAATCGGTCACCCAGTTGTGGAGGTAAAAATTAAACTTAATTTGCCGTTATGGCATTTCGTGTTCATTGTAAGTCAAATAAAATATATTAACT
>NC_069001.1:8669727-8670789 GCF_001194135.2 Octopus bimaculoides | reverse complement strand
ATATACATACATACACACATACACATATATATATGTATAATATCTGTCATATGTATTATACATTATGTGTGTGTGAGCGTGTGTGTGTGTGTGTGTGTGTGTGTGTGTGCGTGTGTATATGAGTGTAATTCTGTTATTTTTACATTTGTCCATTCATTGTAATTTATCTCGATACCATCTGCAATTGTTACCTTTGCTCTTTACACAAACGCTTTTTGTGAGACACTTGCCATAAAGTGGACAGAACGTGCTCTCTCTACACTTGCAGCCAGACAATTACCATGGGATATTTGTGTCTGTATGAGTTGGTTGTTCTCAATACATATATACGTACATACATGCATGTATGACTACATACGTATATATGTGTGTGTGTGTGTGTGAGTATGTGTGTGTTTGTGTTTATATGTATGCATATCTGTACCTATGTATGTATTTAAGAGTTGTAATAACCTTGTCAAGCCATAATTACTTATTAGTTTCAAGAATATGCAAACAGGGCGAAAGTTTTTGAAACATATAGTAATAGGTTTCTGTCTACTTGTTTCAGTCTTTGGATTGCGACAAGGGTAGGACACTACCCTGAAGGATTTTCTCGAACAAATCGACCCCAGCACTTGATTTTATGTTTGGTATTTAGTCCATCGGTTCCTTTTACCGAACCGTTAGGTTAGGTGGACGTAAACAAACCAACACAAGTTGTCAAGAAGTATCGGAAGACAAACACAGACATATACACACACATACATGCACGCACACACACGCATGCACACACACATATATACACATATACGACAGGCTTCTTTCAGTTTCCGTCAATCAAATACACACATAAGGGGCTGGTCGCCCCGGTGTTATAGTGGAAGCAACTTGCTCAGGGTACTGCGCAGTGGAACTGAACCTACATATATATATAGGGGTAAAACCTCCACTTTTACCCGCTCCCATTGATTGCACTTAGTATAGCACTAGTGTAGCAATAATTGGGTACCCTCCCAGCAGTATACTGGATAGATACTATCCCTTAGTGGGTTGAACCCCCAACCCCTAACTCTCTCACGT
>NC_069001.1:8668610-8669436 GCF_001194135.2 Octopus bimaculoides | reverse complement strand
ATTAAGGAATGACTTAGCTTTCAAATATGTTATACTAAAACATGACTATGTTGAAGTATAATTTTCGTTTATTATTTAAAAAAAAATATATATTCCCCTATTAGTCCCTTATGTATGATTTGAAACCGCACCCTCCCGGAATCCATTTGTCTGAAGTTTCGAGACTTTCACGATCTTATTTTTAAAAAAGCTTGTTGCGATGTCATAAGTTTTATAGCCCCTTGTGGGCAGTAAAGAAATAGATGTCATAAGTTTTGCCATAAGCTGAGAAGGCCTTGAGAATGAGTGATAAGATCTTCAATAACGGATTTAAAATTTAAATTACTATAAATTATATTTTGCATGTTCGACTTAGGTTTCTCTCATGCATAGCTGTCAGACGACAATTAATCATAGTTTCGGGTGAAATGTCTTTTGTGTCACGAATTTTGCAAGTCCGTTCTATTGGTTGTCTGAAGCATTTTTATGGTTTGCTAGTGTTCTGTTTTATGAGTTTATAAAAGTGTGTGTGAATGTGTATGTATGTATGTATGTATGTATGTATGTATGTATGTATGCATGAAGGTATGCATATATGTATATATACATACCTTCATGCATACATACATACATACATACACCCGCATATACATACACACTCTTGATCCTTTATATTGAACACTCAATATTTCATCTACATTCAATACTTTATTTCATGGTGCCATCCATTTTTATTTTATTTTATTTTATATTATATATTGTATATTATATTATATATTGTATATTCCATATTCTATACCCCACATTGGTTCTGCAGGAATATAAATAAAACATAAAAAACAGACAG
>NC_069001.1:8664475-8666207 GCF_001194135.2 Octopus bimaculoides | reverse complement strand
AGCAGACGAAAAGCAGCTTAGCATTTTGTCCGGCTTGCTAACGGCTCTGCCAGCTCACTGCCTTAGTTCACATAGAACAATACTGATTTCAAATTTCGGCACAAGGCCAGCAACTTCAGGTGGTGTGTGTGTGTGTGTGGATTAGTCGATTATATCGATCCCAGTCCTCAGCTAGAAATGAAAGGTAAAGTTGACCTTGGCTGAATTTGAACTCAGAACGTGAAGACGGACGAAATGCCGCTAAGCATTTCGTCCGGCAAGCTAAAAATTCTGCCCTCTCGATGCCTTGTGTACTTCCTCTTAATTACTGAATCTACAATTAACCTACAATTGTTATCAGAATTGATCAATGAATTCTTCCAACACAGCTGTGCACATGACTTAAATCTAATTTATCGATTTAAAATTCGACCTTGTATATTTTCATCTTTTACTTGTTTCATTCACTGGACTGCGGTCATGCTGGAGCACCGCCTTGAATGGTTTTCGTCCGGCGTGCTAACGTCTTTGCTAGCTCGCCGCCTTCACAGCCATGTATTATATTATATTATATTGTATTATATTATATTATATATATCTGTTACAAGCTCAAGTGCATATCGATTTGTCGAGTCACTGTATTTTCCATTTTATATTTTCAGAATTTATTTTAAGTATTTACCCACGCTATTATAATAAAAAAATATATAAAAACAGGTAAAATAAATTTAAAATTAAAAAAATACTGATATGCTAGAGTTATTTCCCTTACGTTATTTGTAAAATTGTAATTTCATATTGCATTCTACGAAATTCCTAAAAAATTAATTTCTTAATTATCATGTTTCAAAATTGTTACTCAGATAAGATTTATTTAAATTTTACCTTCGTGGATAGATATTTTCTTAATCTATCTCGCATTTTGGGATGAAAGGAACAGTGGAACAGCTGTGATTTAAATTGAAAACGAAAATATTTTAATTAGCATCTTAACGTCTCCATTAACTAGGTGCACTTATTTTGAATACATACATATACACATACATATATGCGCGTACTCACTCACACACGCACACACACACACGCACAAACATACACACACACGCGCGCGCGCACACACAAACCACAAACAAACTGATATACTAGAGTCATTTTCCTTGTATAATTTGTAAAATTGAAATAGCTGTTGCTTGAATGCCATGCAGAACAAAACAAATGAGTACAGGGCATCTAAGGGAGATCACTCTAATCTACTTAAAGGCCAGCTTACTTTTATATACGTTTCTCGACAATTCTTTTTCTACGAGTTTCATCGTACATCTCTGACACGCAACTAAACAAGGTTTCAGACCCAAGCTATACTGTTGCATTCAGCCATGTCCGATTATTGTTAACTTACCTACCTTTATCTGGAGGATTCTTCAACATCGAATTATTCTATAACATATATTTAGCTGGTATTAAACTAAGTTTATAATATCCTTTTCTACTCTAGGCACAAGGCCCGAAATTTTGGAGGACAGGCCAGTCGATTAGATCGACCTCAGTACGCAACTCGTACTTAATTTATCGACCCCCGAATGGATGACAGGCGAAGTCGAACTAGGCGGAATTTGAACTCAGAACGTAAAGACAGACGAAATACCGCTAAGCATTTCGCCCGACAAAGTTTATAATATCGTATTAGTAACATACTTATTCAATTCACGCCTCATATAGGCGGCGAGGTGGCAGAAACGTTAAGTACGCTTGG
>NC_069001.1:8656507-8664396 GCF_001194135.2 Octopus bimaculoides | reverse complement strand
CTGTATGTTTTGAGTTCAAATTCTGCCGAGGTCGGCTTAGCCTTTCATCCTTTCGGGGTCGAATAAATAAGTACCAGTTATGCAGTTGGTCTGTTCCGGAGGACGTTCGGGCTGGGGCCTATGGATAACTTCTGGAAATTTCTGGCCTGGCAGTGCTACCAGGGCGCTCTGCCGGTTCGAGACAAGCTCTACAAACACGGAAGCACTGTCAAACGGACCTGTCCGAGTTGTGCACAGGGTGATGAAACTATCCTGTACGCACTCGTTTATTGCAGTGTAGAGACAGATCCGGTTATCAACCGAGTCCATTGTGAAGATCGTCTCGCCGCCTTCTTTTGGTCGGGAAGGAAAGGCAGTTCTCCTCTGTCTGGTGGCTATGGCGACAGGGTTAGTGTAGTGGATGAGACTGAAAGGACTGAAGTCCCATGGATCTCCTATTTTTCACGGAATTGGCAGGACAAGAGGAAATAGAGAGTCATTGAAGAGGTCACAGAATGTATGACGAAAGAACTTTGACAGATAAATAAACTAATAATAATAATAATAAAAGCTAAAGTGAAGATCAAACAAATATAACAAGAAAAATTAGATAATAAAGATGGTCTTGGTCGTGTGATTAAAAAATTCTCTTCAAAATCGAGTGACTCCAAGTTCGATTTTACTCTTCAGTAGGTTGGACTTGTGTCGTCTGTCACAGTTTCAAGTCTGTTCAAGAACCGATAGTAAATTAAGATGGTAAAAATGGCGCGGATGCTCATCGGATGGTCTATCGCTTCGTTTAAAACCACGACTTGTTCCATTGGTGCATGCATTCTCATCACATCACCTGTGTCAGGTTAACTGGGTATTTTGATGTGTTGTTTCTTATTGGAGTGACCCATGGGTCAGGGTCTATTTTTCCATTTTCTTCCCGCCTGTCTTAGTATCCTGCAAAACGTCAAGAGTACTATACCCCCACTTTTCTTTTATCTGACCAAACCATAAAGCAATAGATAAATAAATTAAGTTTATTTAATATCAAATTACAATTCTTTTTTCCTTTTCTGTCATAACCTTTGCTTAGTAGTATTGTAGTAGTGATATCATAACCTAGAGCAGTACTTATAATGTCATAACTATAAATAGCCCTTCTAATATGTTATAGATAGTCTGAGTGTCTGCACCAAAAGAATTTCTCTCTCTAAGAAAGACCACCGTGCAAGTCTCCCCTCTTTGCGTCGACGATGTTACCCAAAAGAAAGGCGAGTCGAACACACCTTAGCATTAATATCGTAGCAAGCATTGTCGTTAGAGCATACAAATCGGGAGAAACACTGCAAGGTATCCAGCCCGAAGCTCTTACAGTTCCGCTAATCTACCGCCTTGGATTGGTTCTTTATTTATCAACTCCGAAAAAAACGAAAGGCAAAGTTGACCTCGGCGGGATTTCAACTTAGAACGCAGAGATCGGATACAAATAACACAAGGCTTTCTATCCGACGCTCTAACGACTCTGCCTCGTCTCTACCTCATAGTATAGTGATATCACAGCCAAGGATAGTAGTGGTGATGATGTAAACTGTGATAGCGACGTGACAGTCTTTGGCTAGCTAGGTGATAGAGGTGTCATGATCTGCCGGAGTGGTGTTATACTCTATGACTTCTTAATTATAAGCTATTGTAGTAGTGATAATAGAGCTATAACATTTGGGAGTGATGTAACTTATATTAGCTGTGATAACACTATACTTTGATAGCAGTGTCTTGAGGTATAGCTTTGTTATGACGATATTTGAGAGTTGTAAGGCGGCGAGTTGGCAGAAACGTTAGCACGCCGGGCGAAATGCTTAGCGGTACTTCATGTCTTTACATTCTGACTTCACATTCTGCCGAGGTCGAATAGTAACTATCTTTAACTTCTTTAACTATAGTTACTATCTTTAACTATAGTTACTATCTTTAACTTCTTTCATCTTTTTATTTCTTTTCTTAGTTTTTTCAGTTATTGGGCACCGACCATGTTGGGGCACCGTCTTGAAGGGCTTAGTCGAACAAATCGCCCTTAGTACTTTATTTATCGTAGTGTGATAACCAATGGTTGCAGGGGTATATATTATTACAGTGAAATCATAATGTGTTGTATTAACCTTTAGCAGGGGCATGATGATCTATTTCATAATTTATGATAGTGCTGTCATATTACAGCCTAGCACAATAATGTCATGTTATAGCATATGATGTCATAACCCACGACAGTGATGTCATAAACTATTACAGCAGTATGTGAATTCACGATATATCACAATATCTATTGTATCGCTGTCATAACCCACGACAGCGGTGCCACCCGACGATATTTGTGAACAGTTTTTTTGTTTTCAGAAATTTGGATAAACAGAATTTTTTTGAAGAAAGAAACATTTGATATAAAAAAATAGAATGAAATTAGAAATCTTCAGATAAGGAAATTTCAATCAGTTAAGCACATCCATGAAGGCTTGCATAAGATACGGTGAATGTTTAATTCCCATCGAATACTTCGGGGTAGAATTGCCAAAAGGTTTCGACTGCTGAACATTATAAGTTCCTGGTCCAGGGTTATCCATTTTATATTTGGGTATCGCCGTTCGACTCCTCAGAGAAAACAACGGTGGTTGCTTGTGTGAAGAATGTAACGGTACGCTGCCATATCTTGCAGGCCCCGGTGTCTGGGCGAAGTCGTAAGCATAATTGTTGTAATTCAGTCTTTTATTTATGCTGTAAGCAGGTACATTTGAAATATTTATGGGTTGCTCGCCCAGGATTCCTGGCAAAGAATATGCACAAGGTGAAGGAATGGTATTTTTACTCGTTTTAGGACGAGAAGTAAAACTGAATGCCGGAGCGGTACGTTCTCGCAAGACACGCACTTTCGGGCCACAATATGTACCCGGAGCTGGGGTATCCAGTATACCTTCCCATAAATCTGAAAAAGAAAAAAAGATACAACATTGAAACGAAGAAATGTATATATAACCAGGTAGCTTAATGCGATATATAAAGAGTACCATTATTTGGCAGATAAAAGGGGATATCTGTTAATACCAGATTAATATCCTTCCGGTGGTCTTAAAAACATACATGTCGATGGCTTCTGATCCATAGGGAGCGAAGAGATTAATTAGATAAAGTGGAAATGGAAGAATCTTATAATAAATGTTCAAGAATGAATACGTATTGGAGTAGGAAATGGACTGCTTAATAAATAAAAAAAGAGGCTATTCTCATGAAAACTAATAGTCAAGTTCGTGTCAATATATTTAGAGCAGAGAACATTATAAAGCTCGCTAGAAAGAAGAAGGCTGAATGACGTAAGTGGATTGAACGAGTTCACAACATCTTATAACGTTTACATTAATATCTCTAAACATTTGTTTAATTCATTTATAAAAGATATCTTACAAGGCTTTTTTGTTCTTCCGGTAATCGTCACTGTAGGAACTGAAGACATTCCAAAATTACTCAGTTGGCTGGAATATCCGTAGATCGGACCTGGACTTTGGTCGGCGAATTCTGTGGAACGAGAAATATGGAAATAAACATACATACATACGTACATATATTTTACAAGATGAAAAGGGATGACGGTGACTGAAGTTTCGGCCCGTTCGCCTTCATCCTGAAAGGATGAAAGGCAAAGTCGACCTCAGCTGAATTTGAACTCAGGACGTAGCGACGGACGAAATACCGCTTAGCATTCTGTCTAGGGTGCTAACGATTCTGCCAGCTCGCTGCTTTAGTCCCCTATAATAAGCGTTTCTACTCTAGGCACAAGGCCTGAAATTTGGGGAAGGGGATTAAGTCGATTCCATCGACCCAGTACTCAACTGGTACTTAATTTATCGACTCCGAAAGGATGAAAGGCAAAGTCAACCTCCGCGGAATTTTGAACTCAGAACGTAGTGGCGGACGAAATATAGTCTCCTACAATAATTAATCAGAACTTACTAAATGTGTGTTTGCCAATGCTGTAAGATGGCGCCCTTGGTTTCGTAGCATCATGGTAGTCAGTTCCCACTGTTGTTGGTAATCTGTAATTATTCGGAGCAGGGCCTGGAAATAAATATTTCAACATAAATTTATCATAGTCCATGTTTGTCATTGACTATCTATCTATTATCTCATCTCTATCTATCTATTATCTCATATCTATCTATCTATCTATCTATCTATCTATCTATCTATCTATCTATCTATCTATCTATCTATCTATTAATCTCTCTGCCCTCCTGTCTCTCCCGCTCTCTCTTTCTTAAAAGTTGAAGCTTCTTCAGTCGTTACTTTGAGTTCACGTTGCCGTTAATAAAACGATTCTAATAGAGGAGTAGCGTGTCATTATATAAGAAACAAAATTTACGTTCATATCAAAATACAATTAGTTTTCGAAATTTTATTAGTTTTTAAAAGCACAAAACACGTCACACATTCGTCTATTCCATTATTAATGACGAAACAGGTGGAATATTCATATCTTCAGTATTCTACATGCAAAACACAAAATGTTTCTGTTGTTGCAGTTTTAGCATTGATAAAAATTATGAAGTCTATTTTCGAACACGTGGTTATAAAATTGAGGTTTGGAAAGTCTATTATGTAGGAAATAAACATTTGAAATCAGTTAATATAGGGAAATTCTTCAAGAAATATTGATGGAAGGTTTTGCAAGAATTTACCAATTCCAATGTTTTGTTCGAAATTGCAAAACGCTGTAAAGAGATGTTACACTTGGAGAGACAATAGAAACTTTTTTGTGAAACCAGCAAACCTCCTCCTCTTCCTCTCTCTCTTTCTCTCTAACACTCACGCACATGCGCGCACACATACGCTCACACACACGCACACACGCCTTATTTTCTATCTATCTATTGTTATTTATATATATGTGTGTGTGAGTATGTGAATGAGTGTGTGAGTGAGTATATGTTTATGCATGTATGTGTGAATGACCCAGTAAGTGAGTGTGTGTGTGTGTATGTTAGTGTGTGTTAGTGTGTGTCTGAGTGAATGAGTGGGTTTGTGCGCGTGTGTGTATGTTTGTTTGCTTGTTTATGTGTGTGTGTGTGTGTGTGTGTGTGTGTGTGTGTGTGTATGTGTGTGTGCGTCTGCGAACGATGTAAACATCGGTGACAAATCGAAAAGAGATATTAGAAACTAATAACTCTTTTGTCCCTCTTTTGCGGCATACAACATCACCACCACCACCACAACAACAACAACACCAACGGTGACGACAACAACAACATAACTATCTTTGTTTTGTTTCCAAATAAACTGTTTATTAATTTCGCTTGGATTGAGAAGAACAAACAAAGTACCGGTTTTGACCTATTGTTGATGTGTGACGTAACGACATTAGTTTTATGTACTTCATTAATTTTACTTACTCTGTTCATTAGCTTTGTTTTAAATGGTTCGCTGCCTTTACACATTGATTTTGTGCTTATTTCGACTAAATAAAGTATCGGTTTATTGTAACAAGATCAAAGACTAATACACATGTGTACACATGTACTGAAAAACCAAATGCTTTGTTTGCACGCCAGCACACAGATGTGCGTATCAGTACGTATATTCACACATACGTTTGACGCGAAATGTTGAGAAACGTGGAGAAATAAAGCAGGACATGATAAATGATAAATGCTCACAGAGGTGCATTCTTTTTCATCGCTTGTTTCCGTTTAAAATTGTCGGACATCGACCTGTCCTTGGATATATATATATACTTTTTTATTCGTCGGTTTATCAGGCTATCATTAGTTTCATGTTAAGAGAGGTAAATCTCTTAATAGTTTTCAAGCCTATTGCATGGAACATTGGTGTTCGTCTCCATCCTGGTGTTTTCATCCAAGATGGATATGAACACTAACGTGTTCAATAGGCTTGAAAATATTTAAGAGATACACCTCTCTTAACATGAAACTATTGGTAGCCTAGTTAACCTACACATAGAAAAGATGCATATATATAAATACATACACACACACATACACACATGACTGATTTGATAAGACATGTCGTGTTTTTACAATTCTGTAATGATAATAATAATGATATTTTCGTATGCTTAAAACTTATAAACATATTATTATATAAGTGTGTGTGTGTATGTGTGTGTGTGTGTGTGTGTGTGTGTGTGTATGCATACACACATACATATGTACAGCATTGGAAAGGCACTTCCCTCTTTCTAGTAGATAGCGTATATTATTCAATATGCACACTAATATATGTTGGTACTCCATCACACCTAAGCTGTCTGATAATATAAGTCCTATTAATAATGAAATAAACGATATTGGAAATAACGTATGTGATTCTAAGTATGCTAGTAGTTAGTCTGTCTCTAGCGTCTCTGTTAACATAATACTTTATTAATCAAGAATGTTACCACTGGTTATTGATCTTGTGCCTCTTTTTAACAAAAGCTTCAGTAACAGTACAATCAATAGTTCTTCGCTAGCTAGTAAACATGATAGTTTTGTAACTTTAAGGATCAATATAAAAGCCTGCAAACATCGAGTGCCTACGAATAAATTTAGAAGGAAAATGTTCCGTCCTGACAACGATAAAGTATACTGCTATATGGGTGTTACAGCGTCAAATGTAAATGGAGTGCTCATACATTCTTTCAATATTTCCTAATACATCATTAGCAAAATGTATTTGGGATCTGAAAAATAGAAACATCGATTACTGTATTTTGTAGTCAGTTATCCGAAGTGCACCTCATAACCATTCGATATCACGTCTAGAAGCTATCATTATATTTTTATGATTAAATATTATTAGGAATTATACTTTAAAAATGTTTAAATATTTTGTGTATTGTAGAAATACTGGTTTCAAATTGTGGCGCAAGGCCAGTAATTTTAGGAGAAGAGAGTATTTGTTTATATCGACCCCACTATTCAAAAGGATGAAGGCAAAATCCAACTCCGAAAGAATGAAAGTCAAATTCGACTTCTGAAAGGATGAAAGCAAAGTCAAACTCCAAAAGGATGAAAGACGAAATCGATCTCCGAACGGATGAAGGGTAAATCCGACTCCGGCGGAATTTCAACACAGAACATAATGACAGACGAATTGCTGCTAAGAATTTTGCTCTTCAAGCTAACGATTCTGCTAGATCGCCGCCTAATGTATTGTAGAAATATAACCAGTTTATTGCTCATAAATTTCAACAACAAAATCTTAGATGAACCCTTAACCCTTAAAGATCATATGGACCCGATCGAGAACCACTCTACTATATTATACTTCCTGATTACGTGTTTCTTGTTGCAAGTGTCGTCATATGATATATTTTCATTTAACCCTGGGCACATGAAGCAGGTCAATGATAGAGAGGCTCCTAGATTGCTTTGTAATTCTCCCTTATGTGACAACTCGGTAGGCACATTTATCTTGGCCAAAGTCCACCCCTTTATCCTTTAAAAACTATAACCAGGTCAAGGCTTTTCTTCATACTATTCATATCTTTTTGCATTTACTTTCAGGTCACCTACAAAGAAGATATGAGTCTGGCTGATGTCTCTGTCTTCCGGAGCGCCAATTATCGTTCAGGTGGCCTCCAAGTATAATAAACAGCATCGCAGATGTATGCATGTATGTATATATGTATGCATGTATGTATGTATGTATGTATGTATGTATGTATGTATGTATGTATGTATGTATGTAGGTATGTAATTACGTATGTATCTATGTAAATATATATGCATGTATGTAATTATGTTTGCATGTATGGATGTAATCATGTACGTATATGTGTATGTGTATACGTAGGTAATTATGTATGTTTGTATGTTTGTGTGTGTGTACGTGTGCGTATCTATGTGTGTTCATGTATGTATATGTATATGTATATA
>NC_069001.1:8656029-8656497 GCF_001194135.2 Octopus bimaculoides | reverse complement strand
GTATGTATGCATGTATGTATGCATATATGTATGTATGTATGTATGTATGTCTTTATGTTTGCAACATAATAAAATGTACTTTGATGGAAAAGGAATATCCAGACTATAGTCTGTGTAGATGGGTTTCTGTCTTTGCGAAGGTGGGTGTATGAATATATATGAATGTATTGCGTGTGTATATGTGTGTGGTATTGGGTTATTAATACGTGTGTGTGGATGTGTTGTTCGTGTGATGCATTGGACAGGGCGTGTGCGGTGTGTATGTTGGACGTGTATATATTGGCATGAGTATGTACATGTTTGTGTGTGTGTGTGTGCGTGCGTGTGTGCGTGTGTGTACCTCTGTGTGTGTGTGTGTGTGTGTGTGTGTGTGTGTGTGTGTGTGTGTGTGTCTGAATTATTTATCATCTTCATGCCACACTGGACAATTAGCAAATACCTTTCACTAAGCACTTCCTGCCCCACTAC
>NC_069001.1:8654135-8654866 GCF_001194135.2 Octopus bimaculoides | reverse complement strand
ATACATACCTATACGTATACATATATGCAGATACAGTAATCCCTCGACTATCGTGGGTGTTACGTCCGAAATCCAGCTGCGATAGGTGAAGAATCCGCAAAGTGGAAACAGTACTGTACTGTATATTTTTTATTATTATTTTTATAATTTGTATATATTTATTTTATTATAAATGCAAAACAACACCACAGAAGAATCGACGTAAGCTTAAACAATAAACCGCGATAGGTAAACCGCGATAGGTAAACCGCGATAGGTAAACCGCGATAGGTGGACAGCGATATGGCGAGGGATTACTGTACACTTAATCAGCAAAAATTATATATCATCTTTTGATAAACAATGCACGAAACTCTCGTCTGTTAAGTCACTTTTAACATCGACCTCGAACCCACAAGAGTAAACAAGAGAGACAGAGACAGGCAGAAACAAGGAAAATGCCCCTTGTATTTGAATACTATGCAAATATTCTTTTAAAATATTTTTCATTTAATTTTTCCAAAATTTAATTGTTTTCCATACTTACAGTTGCAAAAGTCTCAATGACAGAAACCGGTACTGAAATGTTTTTTATAAAATTATTTTAGCATTTTCTACCTTGACTTTTTATAGTTGGCACTCCGTCGTTTACGACGTCGAGGGTTCCAGTTGATCCGATCAACGGAACGGCCTCCTCGTGAAATTAACGTGCAAGTGGCTGAGCACTCCACAGACACGTGTACCCTTAACGT
>NC_069001.1:8650864-8653870 GCF_001194135.2 Octopus bimaculoides | reverse complement strand
GATATTCAGCGTGACACAGTGTGACAAGGCTGACCCTTTGAATTACAGGCACAACAGAAACAGGAAGAAAGCGTGAGAGAAAGTTGTGGTGAAAGAGTACAGCAGGGTTCGCCAGCATCCCCTGCCGGAGCCTCGTGGAGCCTTAGGTGTTTTCGCTCAATAAACACTCACAACGCCCGGTCTGGGAATCGAAACCGTGATCCTATGACTGCGAGTCCGTTGCCCTAACCACTGGGCCATTGCGCCTCCACACACACACACACACACACACACACGCACACACATATATATATATATATATATATGCCCAAACAGACCAATGAGTTGGAGGGTTGTCGCCCGAGTGGTGTAAATATGTCATCCGCCAGGAGTAGCAGGGAATCATTAACGCGATGTTACAGTACATACCTCCATTCTACTACTACTACTACTACTACTACTAACTACTACTACTCATTGCGAACACCGAGTTTTTATTCAGCTCGGCAGTTATTTGCAATATCAGGTAATCAATTATGCAGTGTTTCCTATATATCAGAGACGGCAAATTTCGTCTAGCCATGTGTTTAGTTGCGAGTACACGTCATTGACAAGACCTAAAAAGGCCGAAATACGTGTGGCGTTCTCACTCACGGCTTCCGAAACGATATATTTTTGGTCTCCCCACGATACATATTGTTTTTAACACACCATGTCAATAATGGATTTATCCTGAACTGACAAAAACCGCAGTATCTTGCCTGGAGAAACGTGAAATGAAATGTTTTGCTCCAAAACACAACGCTTAGCTCGGTCCAGAGATCGAAATCACAATCTTACGGTCGTGAATCCAACAGCTTAACCATTAAGCCACGCGCCTCCATAACTAAATACTTTCCTAAATATATATCCACACTAGGGCATTTGAACAGCGCTATACTGTAGCAATCAGTCTTCACACAATATGATTATTTAACTGGAGGGATTGGTCTGTCTCGGCTGATTATAAGTGTAGTATGTTTACCGTGAAAAAAATAATAAATAAAAACAAAAAATAAACGATTTTCACAACTCTATGTCCCACTAAAGAAAAACAAACAAAAAATTGGATCATACGCTCATGCACAATTTTCCCACGCCCCGCTCTTGCGGCGTATAGCTCATGTAGGAAATCACTGCAGTAAACAATATTTCGTTACAACCACAAGTCACCTGTGTCATTACAAATATCGCCGTTCTGTGTCATGAAAGCCACCACCGAGGAAGCGTCTCCGATTTATATCAGTGCAACCACCACTGAGCTCTCATTTCAACTATCTGCACTGTCTTACTTACAATCAACAGTCATCTTTTGCCGGTAAGATACTGCTGAGACGATTCTCTGCATCCACTGTTGATTTACATAAACGCTTAGTAATAATGGCTCTATCAAACAGTGGTTTCTACATTGCAGTTAAACATTTTATGTAAATCTATCTGATTTTATGTAAATCAAATAGACTCTAGTCTAGACACCAAGGCCATATTCTATAAATCTTTTACAGCTTATTCAGGGAGAGAAGAGCAGTGCCCATGATCATTATTTCTTAAGGGCCTCCGTGACTGCTGGGGTACGAGGTAGGAAGAGGAGACGCTATCCTCAAACCGGAAATTTGGCCCAGGTGCTTTTAACGGAGTAGATTCCTTTAGAAGTATCTAAGAACTAGCAGGACTTTTGATTCTGAGTGACGGACTAAGTCCACCTTTCCTCCACCCATATAGGCCCAGGGTGGAGTTCGAATTCAGAAGGCAAAGAGCTGGAAGCGATGCTGCAAGACATTCCGTCCAACGTCTAACGATTCAACCAATGTACCAATCTAAACTAGTACTTTGTTTACCGACTCTGGAAAGATGGAAGGCAAAGTTAACCTTGATAGGATTTGAGCGCAGAACACAAGGAGTTTGAAAAAATGCCACAAAGTATTTCGTCTAAAGATTCTGCCAATTCGCCTAAACTGCAATCATGTGTTCAAGATACGACAATGTTTGATTTAAAGCGTGGTGGTCATAACTTTTAGTCATAAGCTTGTTTAATCAGTGCTAGTCTGGAGCTAAACAACAACAACAGCAATAGTCGGCAGTGTTCTGTCGAGGCTGTGCCTTTGCACTACTAACTCCAAACACAGTCGGAACTTTGAAGAATGAACGCCCCACAAAACGTCGAGAGCAACTGCATATAGAGCTTTATGAAGAATGAAGCTACTCTTAAAATTTCTAGGCTTATAATTTTTATTCTAAATAAAAACAAAAGAAATTAAAATTACACGTTTATGAGGAGAGCCAAATTTTCTGAGACGTTCATAGCGCGTGGCTTAGTGGTTAGGACATTCGGTTTACAATTGTAAAGTTATGAGTTCGATTTCTAGCGATGCATTGTGTCCTTCGGCAAGACATTTTATTTCATGTTGCTCGAGTCCACTCAGCTGGCAAAAATGAGTTGTATTTGTATTTTAAAGGGCCAGCCCTGTCACATTCTGTATCATGCTGAATCTCCCTGAGAAACTACTTTTAGGGTACACGTGTCTGTGGAGTGGTCAGCCACTTGCACGATAATTTCACGAGCAGACTGTTCCGTTAATCGGATCAGCTAGTACCCTCGTCGTCGTAACCGACGGAGAGCCAAGCAAATTAATAGCAGACCATGGTTTATTGAATCAAAAACCTTCGTGAGGTCAACGAAACAATGATAGATTTGTATCTCCGCTCCATGGATTTTCATGTAACTAACGAGCTAAAAGAACAATGGGACTGGTTCCACGCGCAGCGTGAAAACTTCACCGAGGCTAGAGATAGAAGGATATCACAGCATGTTGGCTAAGCCCGTCAAGAACAATTCTACTCAATATTTTCTGTACAACAAAGCTGTATAGAAATGAAATTGTTTAGCATATCATGAAATGAAACTAAGTCAAAAGCATTTTTTTTTTTTTAGATTTACAAATAGGATTTGAATTTAATTGTCTGTAATACGCCTCGAGTGAATGCGCC